>NW_024584754.1:9074-10769 GCF_018398535.1 Haplochromis burtoni
CAAACATGAACCCAATCAGGTCATATCAGTGAGCATTTCTCGGGTTTAAACTGTGGCAGAAGAAGGTTACTGACCTTGGTTTGTTGTGCAGCTCAGCAGTGAGATCAGAACTAAAGAGAAATGACACTCAGGTTGATTTGAGGTGAACATAAAGAACAACTCCAGCCGACAAACACAAACTCGTCTCTCTGATATATCTGCTCATTTCTATTTGATGCCTGCAACATATTTAAAATATAATTGGTTGAAAATCTTTTCATCCATCCTTCCCAAACACTTATCTGAGTTGAGGCAGAGGGAGAGTTAAACATAAAGCCTGGACCGCTCGCTTGCTTGATGGCATTGGAAAATGTCAGGCAAGGTATACGTTTTTGAACTTTAAACTGTATTTATGTTTTCCCACTTTTTCTACTGATAAAGACCTCGCTACAGACCCTCATACCACACCAAAGTAAGTAAGTAAGTAACAGACAGAAACCAGTCACTGTCATATTCACACCTACAGCCAGTTTAGAATCACCAGTTAACTCTCGTTGTTGTGTTCCAGTCAAATTTGAGAGATTTAAAAGTTTTATTTCTGAAAAATGTAGTTTAATTTGATTAGACTGATATAAGATTCAGTGACTTTGTCCACTAAGAGGATTTCAACACACCAGTATTAGTTTATCATGATGTATGCTCAAACACCCAATATTAGTTTGCATACAATTTTCTGTGTTTTATTTACCACTTCTACATTCTTGGTGTTTACTGTCAAAAATGACCAGTCATTAGAAATGAATGAGAGAGACAACAATTAGACAATTACTGTAAATAACTGAGATCAGGTACATCTCCATTTGTCAGATGGACACATCAGCACATGCAAGCATGTACACACATACAGGTTTCCTGGAAACCACTACAGAAACGTTTGCCCCGTAGAGCCTCTCTTCCACGGGAACAACTCCTGTGTTGGCATTTCTCACAAACATTTGCAACATTTTTCAGTAGTGTTGAACATTTCTTGTAGCTTTCGTGTATGATTTTTTAAGACCTTCCTTGCAGGTAACTGTGTGGCAGCTCCATGGCAGGTATATACATCCTAAGTTAGGCTCTTTACTACATTATTTAATCACTACACTGGTGAGAAAGAGCAAGGCCAGGAAATTGGCAGCGAGAATGATTTAGATGAAGAATGTCAGAAACTCATCCAGATCAAGAAATGACTGGTGAGGACTAATTCAGTGATGAAAAGTATTGCCATGCTGAGGCTGCTGTCGCATTCGAGTCAAAGAATGGAAACTTCTCCCCACCTGAGAATCAAGTTAGGTTTTCAGCTGAAAATGTTGCGTGGATGATCACGGGACCTATACGATGTATAATATTCCTGACTGAGTCAAACCCATAGTGATAAAACTTGGTAAGAGAAAGATTTACAAAGACTACTAGAAGAAGATAACCCAAAAAGACATCAAAGCATACATTAGTCTTTTGACTTTGAGTGGTGTGTACAGATACGGAAATTAATCTACCATTAGTTTAAGGGGAGGGAGAGCCTTCAGTTTTCAGGCCCCTCTTCTGTGGAACCAGCTTCCAGTTTGGATTCGGGGGTCAGACACTATCTCTACTTTTAAGATTAGGCTTAAAACTTTCCTTTTTGCTAAAGCATATAGTTAGGGCTGGACCAGGTGACCCTGAATCCTCCCTTAGTTA
>NW_024584754.1:11412-12965 GCF_018398535.1 Haplochromis burtoni
AGCTTTTTTTCATTTCTGTCACTGACACCAAGTAAAGCCCGCCCTCTTCCTCTGAGCACCAGCTTTCTATTGGTTCAAATACAGAGTTGGGGCACTCACTTTTTTATTACTATACAGACATGCATGATAAAATTATTTTAAAATGTAACAATAATCACACAACATTACACTTTGAAAACAGTTACTTGCTACACAAAAAGAAAAACAAAAACAAAAACAGTGAAATGTGAGTTCACAGAAAATCCATCAAGATAAATATGTGAAACCAGATATTTATATTACACATATTATCACATATTTAGAAGTCCAAAGTGTTTTGTGATTACATTATTTAGATATGTTAAATTTATTCACCCCACAACACAACATACCCTCCTGTCATTTCACACAGATAAAAAGTAAAATTAGAGTAAGCTGTAGTTTGGTTAATGACAACCCAATTTCCATTTAGAAGAGGTCCCCTTTAGTGAGAGAGGCAGATATGAGCCTAAACAGTATCATTCACATTTTATTTTAGTGCAACGCCTCTCCATTTTTTATTTTTTATTTTTTTTTATTTTAATTTTTTTTAACATATGATCACTAGAGGGAGATGTTTGACTAAAACTTTTATACTTTGTCCAGTATGTGTATATAAGCAGTAATATATTTTAATGTGGACAGAGTTTAGAGCAC
Organism: Haplochromis burtoni; assembly: GCF_018398535.1. Lineage (NCBI taxonomy): Eukaryota > Metazoa > Chordata > Actinopteri > Cichliformes > Cichlidae > Haplochromis > Haplochromis burtoni. The sequence goes on from NW_024584754.1 coordinate 12,088, forward strand.
AATGAACATACTTAATAAGCACAGTCAGCTGTAAAAGGTACTTAATACTTACAGTCTGTACTCCGCTGATCAACAAAACAACAGCAGACTGAGCAAATGTTAAATGGAAATAAATAACGAGCTAAATGTAATTTCCAGCTGATTGTGTGTCTGTGTCTGTCAGGTGCTTAATGCTTGAAGATGGCATGCAACACCATACAGAATGTGGAAACTGTGAAGAGTGAGATAGCGTAGAAGCTCGCTATCCTACATAGTGTATCATGAAATATGTTTTATCAGTTCAAAGTACAAAAGAATAATCAATTTTAACTCTTTTAACTGTAACTATTCTCATTAACATCCAAGTAATTTACATGCTTGTTCCATATAGATGTTAATACACAAAACTGTATCCAGTGTTGTGCTCAATAACACACTCATACTCATATCTCATGAACTTTTACAGCCACAGGAAACAAAAACAATAATTGAAGAGTAACACATGTAAAACTTTATTGATTAACAAACTCACATAAAAAAATGAATTAATTAATAAATAATTTCGATGTGTTTAAACTGAAGTAACAGGCTGAAGAGTCTCCTTCATGGAGAAACAAGTTAAGGTTTCATAGATCAGAGGGAGGAAACATGTGAGTCTGCAGCTCCATGTGTTGAGTCTGTTTCCAGCCCCGCTAGTTTAGAGACTTATTCCTCATAAAGGACAAAAACAAGACAGAACATCTTCAACCGGCCTTTTACTCGCTAACGAGGAAAGGCTTGGTCAGAGCCAGGCTGTGAAGCTAAATGTTCCTCACCTTTCTCCAAACCAAGTCCTTCAAAGAGCAGCCCTCCTCCTAGCCTTTTATTGAAAAACTGTTACAATACACAACACAAGCACC
>NW_024584755.1:0-12960 GCF_018398535.1 Haplochromis burtoni
AACACAAACTTTGTCCTAAAACCTCTCAGTTTTAGCTGTCTTTATTTTGTAAAAAGATAACAATGTTAGCCTTTTCTGCAACTATAGGGCATATATGGCATCACTTATTTTGTTATCGTTTTTATCGTTAACTCCGTTTTCCTGGATCTTTTCAAATGTGTTACGAATAAATCTTTTTTTCGGTACCGGTACTAGTTTTATTGTGAAAATATTGTCGGGCATAAACAGGTCCGTGGCACAAAAAAGGTTGAGGACCGCTGCTCTAGGGCTAACACACTCAACGATGTGCTAGCAACCTGTCCAGGGTTTACCCTGCTTCCCACTCTGTGACAGCTGGAATAGCTGGAAGAAATAGTTTGATCCATTACGTTAGCAGGGTTCTCTGCTGTTAAACTGCAGACTGCTTCCCCTGAGTTGGGGCTGTCCCAAGCAAAGACATTTAAGTATCGATCTACTAGTCTACATGCCAACCATTACCCATGGTCATTAGCTCTGGGTAACTGCTGAAAAAAAATGGACTTGAAATGGATCTTCGTTTTGTTTCGGGATTCTCTCTTTTTTGTGACATTGTTGCAGACTGATCCAAACAAAACAAAACAAAATAAAAAAATATCTCTATCAAGAGCACAGCCACAGAATATTGTATGATCAACTGATGATATAAGTGATAAAATACACTGGCACGTGAGGGTGGTTCAAATACAAGTAAACTTCAATGAAGTTCTCAGCAAATAAGATCTTGCAATTTGCCAAATGTAACCAAAAAAAGACCTCACCACTAGATGGCAGTGTTTCACCAAAATGTTTTAATATGGTGGCCTAAGAAAACCAAGCATTTGCCCTGAGACTGTTGTAATGGTTAGCACTGTCGACTTACTGCAAGAGGGTTTTGGGTTCAAACTTCCTGTTCTTCTAGCGAAGTCTGCATGTTGGTGATGAGAGTCCAGGTGCTGCACTGTAGGACCCTATCCTCCTTTGTTCTTCTTCTTCTGCAGGGCTTAGAGCAGACTGGTTACCACACTGACTCACTAAGATAAAAGTTGGGGTTGTACAAAAGTTCACACTATTAGGGTGAATTTAAGCCAATTTCACAAACCAACTGCATAGAAGATGTCTCAGTTGTTGAATTCTTGATGACACGAATGGGACATTTTAGCTGTACTTACAACTATAATGTATAATTGCAGCTTTAAACGCATTGGGTCTACGTGTGTAACTGGATCTTGAAGTTATTTAAAGGAACAGTTCCGCTTCAAAATACAATATACCTTTTTCCTCTGGTCTCTTTCCACTTTTCCCCCGTATTCTACGTTGCGTTATATTCAAAAGAAAGCGAATGTTTCTACATCTTCCAAACCGGATTATTATATCTTTTTTGTCTAAGTACTTTTAGCCCTAAAGTCCGATGCTCCTGTGCTCCTCGCCTCTTCTTTTGTTAAGCTAATCGGTTCCGGTGTTGTGCCAAAAAGTGATTGTCTGCCAAAAACTGATTTCCGGTATTTGCCAAAAACTGATTGCTCGTATTTAAACTGCTATAAGTAACTTGTTGGGCTATAATATGTGAAACATATGTCAAATGCATCCCTTATGGATGACATAAAGTCATCTTGAGCCACAAACAACATTCGTGTAACAAGGTAGAAGCCGCAATCAGTTTTTGGCAGTGACTTTTATATAACCTTTATTTATGCAGTTAAAAAAATCTCATTAACATTAAAAATGTCTTTTGTAAGAGTAAGTTGGCCAAGAGGACAGCAGAAATGGCAGCAAATATTACAATAGTTCTGTAAAAATATTTTAAGTGGCGGTAAAGGACCGGATTGGTTAAAATGTAAGTACAATAACACAGAGTTGTAAAGTTACTTGAAAAACAGATAATTTTTTACTCTATATATAACTTCTTTGTAAACCATGTTCACCGAAGTCTATTTATCAACATACGTAAAGATATTACACATAAAAAATACACAGAAACATTGGAAATCAGTTTTTGGCAGACAATCACTTTTTGGCACAACACCGGTAATGATAAAGCACGTGTTCTTTTATCAGTTCCTCATTTGGTTTTAAAACAGGTTGATGGTTGCTAATAGGCCTCATAAGGAACAAATGAGAAGCTTTCCACATGGAAAGAACCCGGGAGTGTCCCATTATAGCTTCCATAACGAGCGGCCAGGACTGAGTCGAGCTTAGGCAGAAAGATAGCATTTTGTGGGAGAAGCAGAGGTGGAAAAATAAAACAAACAAAAGAAAAACAAAATAAAACAAAATATTTGTAATAATGATACAAAGGAGTCGATGCCCTCTCCTAAGGCAGATTCATTTCTGGGACTAACAGATTTTCGTTTTTAAGTACCGTATTTCCCGGACTACAGAGCGCACCTGAATATTAGCCGCACAAGCTAAAATCAGGGGAAAATCCTGTTTTGTACATACATTAGCTCGCACCTGACTAAAAGCCGCAGGTGTTTCAATGTTGACTTATCATATGTAAGAGAATATGCACAAAGGGAATTGTCAGGAAAGAGATGGCTGTTTGGAGACACACTTTTATTAATATTTTGAAAAACAAGTTATGGGTACATATTTGCATAACTTTTTAGGTATATGTACAAGTAGCGGTAATTACAAGTACGAAACATGTACTGTGCTTCATAAATGAGTAACAAATGTAGTACATAACAATAACCTACAGCACACCAGAAAAATAGATTCGGACTACCTTTTAGGCTCAGGTGCAGTGACACGGCTTTAACAAGAAGAAAAGTCAGTCATTCACCACCATCTTCCTGCGCACTAAAACCACCAAAGTCCTCTTCTCCAGTGTCGGAAACGAACAGGCTCAGGATGGCTTCGTCATCCACTCTCAGCTTCTTTCCTTCGTTGTCACTTTCAAAACCAAAGAAATCCTCGTTGTCAGTGTCAGAGTCGAACACCCTCAGAAGGGCCGTGGCGGTGTCCTCCTCTCCATCATGCAGCAGTCCAGCCCTTCGAAATCCGTTGGTGATCGTGGATGTTTTCACACTTTTCCACGCTGTCAGATTCCACCGGTGGAGTTGAGCATAACTTGCTTTTCGCAAGTTTATCGCCGCTCGTCATCCACGCCTCCCGCTGAACGCGTAGCGCTTAATTTGAAGTTTGTCTGTGAAGGTTCTCAGTCATCCAGGTCATCGTAGTCTAAGGAGCTTGCAAAGAAAAGCGTCTGGACTTCTTTAAGTTGCTTGAAGACGTTTCACCTCTCATCCGAGAAGCTTCTTCAGTTCTAAGGTCAAATGGTGGAGAGTCCCAGATTTAAACCTAGTGGGAGTATTCCCCCCACAGAGGGACAAAAGGACCCCCTGATGATCCTCTAATCGCCTGAGCCAAGGTGTGAAACTGGGTGTGGGTCCCAATCAGCCAGAGTTTCGGGTGATGTTCATTGTGAAACCTGGCCCCACCTTATCATGCGAATTCCTGAGATCAGATGGCCCAGGATGTGAGTGGGCATTAAGGCGTCTGAAGTGATTAACGACGATGATAACAAGTAAGACTGGTTTCTGAGTTTCACAGCTGGGGTGGACGAGATGCTTAAGCATCAGGCTTTCAAATGAATTAAAAGTCTGTCTTGGTCTTTCATTAATTAATAGGCTGGTGTGAAAAATTGCTGCCACACCTGCCCCCTCGGCCTGTGCTTCGAGGTTTCTGGTAGTTAGAATGACTCGGGGGTGTTGATTCATTTAAACTAACATAATCATCCTGCTGCAACCAGGTTTCTGTAAGGCAGAGTAAATCGATTTGTTGATCAATTATTAAGTCATGTACTAACAGAGACTTGGAGGAGAGAGACCTAATATTTAATAATCCACATTTCACTGTTTTACTCTTTGGTTCAGATGTGGATACTGCACTTAGTTAACCATATTTCACATGTAATCTGCAATAGGCAAACATCTACTATCCCGGGTTTGTTTATGTTTTGCACTTTTACAGATTATATAATATAACATCTTGGTTTAAATCAATTCCTACAAGTTTGTTAAGTTAACATGTTCTTTATTTCAACTGTTAATTTGTATTGTTTAGAACTTACCTTACCTACCTGTCTTGCAGAAACAAAAGGAGGAAATGTAGTTTTACTTCCTGCTTTATACCTTCTGGGTTCATCTGAGGTCACAGGAAGAGACCAAGTGCAGAAGGGGAAGAACTCTTATAATTTAATAAAGTTGATTTTAGAGGGTTTATGAAGAAATAGATTTATTGTTGTAATATGTATTGATTACACCACAGAGTTTATGTTGCCAGTAAAGAGGAGTAGTAGAGGTTTGAATATAATCATGTTCATCTTACCTACCTACTGAATGGAATAGTCCAGAGGAGAAATTGTTTGGTTAAGTGGACTATTTAAGCAGAAGAACTCAGGTGTTTGAGGAGAAAGGTTCAGGTCAGTGTAGCTGTGTGCAGTTTGACCTTAATTTCCGTTCATTTAACCCTTTACAGCCGATCGGAGCGGGCACGCTCCATTTTGCGTAACTATTTTTAAATCCCGGTAGCCTGCAACCACGTAAGCTAGCGCAATAATTTTTTTTGCATATGAAACCGGAGGAGTTGTACTTACATCTTATGCCATCAGCTTGTCCTCGGTCACAGTTTCCTTCCACATATAGCTTTGCAAAAACTGCATAAAAATGCACTTGCAGCAACAAAAACATGATATTCCAGAAACACGCTTCGCCGATCCGATCAGCTGTTTGTAACACTTCCTACGTCCATCAGCGCGAACTATCACATGACCGCATGACCTGCCCGAAACCGGAAGTGACGTCATTTTGCGGAAATGTAGTTTTTTTACGATCGGGGCCTTATGAGCCTATACTTGTGTTTTAAAAAGTTATGTTTGATTTATGACTTTCTGTGTCGTTTCTGGGATGCTTAGGACTCATATTGCACTGCTGGAAATAGTTTATTTTGATGCATATGCTGTTATTTTGCAAATTTGCACTATAATATTTATTTTCGTTTTTCCTGCAGTGTATAAAAATTGGTGTATTTCAAAAATAAAACTATGAAGACACTCAAAATAAATTTCCTGTGGTGGGAAACTAGTTTGTGCAACTTTTTTGTATTTACAGTTTTGAGGGATAGCCTCTTAAATTTCTCTAACTAGAAATATATGTTAAAAAAACAAAAACGATTTTCAATTTTTTGTAGTTTATTGCACTTTTTTGCAATTTATGTAATTACTATGCACCTAATGCAGACATATTATTAAAATTTGGGCTATAATGGTTGTATTGATGTATAGCAACTTGAAATGCTCCCAAAAATGGCTACAGCATGTAAAAATATAATATAAGCTCTGGCGGACTTGGTTCTATGGTGGTCTTAAAGGGTTAAGTTCAGTTATGTTTATTTGAATGAGTTAATTATAGAGTTGAGTTTCTTATTTGTTTCTTTGTAAATATTGTTTGGGCCACAAAATGGTGAATAAATCACTTGCTACACTGGACAGCATCAGTCTCCTGCACTTCTTTGACCGCTTAAGTCGAGTCCTACCACAGGTTCTCTCAGATGAATCCCTGTAACAGTGAGTCAGTCTGGCACTTTCCAACCTGTTTTCTTATCTGTCTTACAGATAGATCTTTATTGTCACTGTTTGGCGTCTCTCTGCAGCTTTTAGGTTTTTGCATTCAGATTTTTCGGATAAGACAATTGGATTAATAAAGATAAAATACGTTTAAGGGGTACCTGCACAGGGAATGTATCTACACAAAAGGACATGCACAAGTTGTATACAGAAAATATAAAATAAAAGAAACGTTAATAAGTGGGTGGAGTGTGTTTCAGTGTGAAAACAGTCGTTCAGCTGAATTTGGTACTGAAAGACATGTGACAAATTAAGTTTCATATTTGCTTTGAGGTACACTGTCGGTGTTTGCGCTGTTCAGGGTCAGGGGAAACATTTGTTTCATTTTAGCTTTTGTTTTTTTATGTTTATACATACAGAATTTCTATAACAAATGTAATGTATGAATTCTTATTTAACCTGTAGAAGGATCTTTCTGACCCCAGTAGCAATTAACCTGTTAAGAAAATTTAAAATAAATAAGAGCAATAAAATTTTATTTTACATGCATTCTAAAAATTGCAAGTTGGTTTTTTTTGTTTTTGTTTTGTTTTTAGAAATATGACAAAATGTTTTATTTTAAAACGGAAGTGTTTTACATTGCTCTCTGGAAGTCTAAATATTGATACTTGTAAGATTTGATTAATTCTCCTAACGGAAATGTTTAAACATGATGTTAAACATAACAGTTTTTTTTCTTTCTCTTGGGGTGTTTTATTTATATCATTGTAAATCATGAAGTTGAATCCAGGAAACCCCAACCCATTTAAAAACCTCAGGAAGTCCACAAATGCACAACAAAAGAGAAAGAAATGAAACACTCTTTTATTGAATTATACATATGTTCATCTCACAATTCCAAAGACTAATCAACACGCATTTACGGAAACTGCTGATCTTCAATTTCGAGTTTAATTTCCTACACACTTCATATTAAGGCAGTGTCTAAATTATTTAGGGGAAATGAGATCTGCAGAGACAATGCAGAGAGCAAGGTTCTCTGTCCCAGTTACACCCCACCACCGGCAGGGTGGGGGTAGGGGTCTGAGACCTGGTGTTGCTGTGTACGAAGTTCAGTTCAAGTCTGTAGGAGACGAGGGGGTAAGGGGGACGCACAGACATGTTTGTCTGACCTCAATTAAAGTTTTTATTTTACTTTTTAATTTCCAATTGTCGATAAATATTAGAATAATCGTGGGCTGGGTGGCCTGGTCTAAAAGTTTGCTTCGGTCGAAGTAAGGTCAGGTAATTACACATGATTATAGCTGTATAACAGTGTCAGAACCTCCCGTCCAAAAAATGTAATTATACATTTCTTGCCGTTTGAAAAAGACATTTTCTGTTTCGGACTTTTGAATTTTGTACCAAGCATTCGCACACGTGACTTGCAAATACATTTTTAAAACCATTTAAAACTGTCTACCTTCAAACCGCCTGCTGTGTTCAGGTGGGCCAACCCACCCCACCTGAGTATAAATGAAGGACCTGATCCACTGGGCTCAGTTTCTCTTAAAGACATACACTCTGCTCCTGCTTTGGATCTCTGCACTTTTGCTACATCCAAGATGACCGAACAGTGGATGTAAGACTTCACGGGGGGGGTTTCCACAGTTTGCTTGTGTTTCAGTTCAGTGAAACATTCTGCGGTGTCTGAAAAAGGATTTGATTTATTTAATCACTATATTTGTTTACGCTAACTTGATTTTGTAAGTCTCAATTTTCCAAATTAAAACTTACATTGTATCTCTCCAGTGGTGCGTAATTACGCACCCCTGCTACACGATACATTGTAAGTTTGCTCAAATTTCATCCCAGTTTTGGTTTTTATAGCAGTTTCTAATGTTGAGTCATGGGTTAGGGTGTATTCTCATTGTTTGGGGTTATTTGTTGACTTTGGGGCTGTTTTGTCTTAGTTTGTGCGCATTTCTAACCGTCTGCGTAACGTAGGATCAAGATGGTGGGTCAGGCTTTGGAGGAGCTGCTCGTGGAAGCTTATCACCAGAACTGCCTCAGAATCGGTGTAATTGAGTCCTACAAATACATGAAAGCGTAAGTATTTTAATTTTTACGTTTAAATATAGTTCAAATGCAGTAATTGATCTAATAGCGGAACAACGTGGCAATGGTGACATTAATGTCGTCCTGTTTCCCGCAGAAACCCGCACAGAGTCGTCCTGTGCGTCCTTGCCAGCGAAAAGGAAACAGAGGGTGACATTATGTTACAGATGAATCTAATCCAGCTAAAGGATATGTGCTACAAGAAGAACGTCAGCATCATGTGTTCGACAGACACGAGACGGCTGGCAGAGCTGGTGAACATGGATGACATCAACGGCAACGAGGCCTCGCGGGACCAGCACTGCATTCTGGTCACTGTAAGCCAAATTTCCATTTCTGCTGCTGCGCAGTTAACATGTTTGCCAATTATCTCTATTAAAATCGTTGTGATTTGTACACTTGGCTTCATGATAAGCTACTTCGAATAAGAAGCAAAGTGATGTGTTTTCCGGGAGTTTCACCGTCCTTCCTCGCTGTGTTTCGCAGGTCCCTCCAGTGAAGCCGCTTCCACGCCAGGCCCTGCAGATCCTCAGCAGCTTCTGCGAAGAAAGCCGACGGAGGGACTCGTCGGTGCATTGCCTTTCTTGTTACTACGTTTGTTCTTATCGCTACCCAAGCCGCAGTTGTTGTTGTTGTCGCTGCTGTAAATAAAAGTGAAGGATTTAATTCTTCAGCGTGTTCGTTGTTTCTGAATCCACGTTCTAAAGTTGCAAAGAGAAAAAAATGGGGTAAAGGTGAAATCCTCAGTTTCAAACTTTCAATTTATTATTTTGAAAACGAGAGATTTACTGCCTCTTAAAGCGAAAACTGCACAAAGTCATATCTCTGCCAATGAAACGGATGCGCCAAATCGTCCTGGGGCTGTCTTGATGAAAAATAAGAGAAAAACAAAAATTAAAATAAAACTAAAGCCAAATAAAGTTTATCATCTCGCTGTTTCATTTCATTGTCAGTGCTGTACAGAAATTTCACGACAACAAAATGCTTCAAGGCCAGATGACAAAAAATAATTAAACCAAACAGACTTCGGGCTATTCTCTGCTTGCAAATGTAACTAAAATAAATGTTTTAAGAAAATCTTTAGTTTTCATGTGATCTTGGAATTTTTATTGGCACTAAGTTTTTTTTGTCACCTTTGTCTAACTATCACACATTTTCTCTGCCGGCAGAGACAGACAAACCCACATCCCCTCATAGCGAGCAAACTGAAACTGAACAAAAAAAAAAAGACTGTGGACGCATTTCGGGTGCATGCCTGTAACAGCGACCCTGTTAGTAAACTCCACAGCTTCACCTTATCTGCGCCACTGATTAAGTCTTTAATCAATCAGGTGTTTTCCGCACGAGATCTTATTAGGGGCTTCATCAAGTTTAATGTTCTCATTCATTAAACACAATAGCCATGATTCAACTGAAACATTTCCTGGAGATGTTTTCAGAAAACCCCAAAATCACTCAAAGACTGACATAAACTAACATAAAATGCCCCCACATCTTGTGTAAACTGGATTCCTTCACTTAATTGATCTTGTAATTTTATCTGATATTAACGTATTAATGTAATAAACACTGAATATGAAGATAAATACTTACAAGTGAAAGAAACTGCAGAGATTTGAAATCATAAATCTTATCTATCTAAATCTTATCTAAATACACAGTCCAGAGATTGAGTACAGAGCCCAGATATTTCTGGGGGTCTTATCCCTGCAGGGACAGTGAACACATGATGTCCTTAATGTTTGAGTGAATCAGCCTAAAGAAACAATCAATGCACTTTCAACCAGCTATCAGCTACAGCTCACAGCTTTCTGCATTGTTTTCACCTTAATCTCTGCGAGCCCTTCACACGTCCACCGGAACACTTTTCGAATTCACCAAACAAAAGAGCAGAACCCGTTTAAACCCACTCACTGTGCACATCTCCAAAAGGTCCATTCCAGGTCTGCGTGACTTGATCAAAGAGGGAGAGGGCGCTTCCAGTCATGTTTGTCAAACATGCGTGATGTGAAGCATGACAGGAACAGAGACGCTGCACATACATTTGAAATATAGATATCAGAATATTATTTTGAATATTTTTGCGTGCCTCTTCTTTCACATTGCAGTGGCTCATCCGTAAAAAAAACAAAGCTAATATACAGGCTTATCTTGAGAGGTTATCCCTATGCTAAAATCATCTTCTCCACAGTTTAATTATTATTTTTTAACGAGAAGGATTTAAGCAAACAAACTTGTGTGCAGAAAGAAGAGGAGGGAGACAGGGAGCGAAGTTTGAAAAGGGACGGGGGGTACAGCTGGCCAGTAACAGAGGGAGTGGTAAGGTGTGACGTCCCAGAGCAGGTATAAAAGTTTTGACCTGAAGAGACAGAGATTCGTCATTGCTCAATGACCACCGACTTGTCTCCGACTACTTCTTCTTCTTCTCTGGAATCCAGCAGCACACGGAAAAAGGTAAGATAGGCATGTTTGGTGCGTAATTACGCACTGACACAAGTTACATTTTGAATCCGGCTACAGTGCACTTTGATACGCTTTTATGCCCTTGTTTAGAGCCTGTATTATACTTACTTTCCTTCGTGTTTCTGTAGATGGAGACCATCAGCCAGACTTTGGAACATGTATTGGTCACAGCTCATCATCAGAACTGTCTGACTGTGGGAATTTATGAGTCTGCAAAATTCCTGAATGAGTAAGTATTAATGTAAAGCAATTCATTTGTACTGTCAGAATAATAGTGATTTTGACGCTATGTGGGGTTTATTATTCTCCTGTCCTGCCCGCAGATATCCGGATGGCGCGGTGCTGTGTGTGCTGGCCCTTGATGAGGAGGATGAAGATGACGCTGCGCTGCAGATTCACTTCAAACTGCTGCAGGCTTTCTGCTACGACAATTACCTCGACGTCCTGCGAGTGACGGGAATGAGGCGGCTCGCTCAGCTGCTAGAGGAAACCAGCAACAGAAACGAATCCCGCGACCTGCATTGCATCTTGGTCACTGTAAGTCCAAACCCCTCATTCTGCTCCACTGCATTTGTCAAACTTTGCCAGTGTAGATCCCGACTTATTTTCTAGATAAACTCTGGTTAACATAAATATTCAACCACGCTTTGTTTTGCAGAACACTTCTGAACAGATTCTGCAGTGCGAGGCTCTTCAGCAGGTCGCCAGGTTCTGCGAGGAGAGCCGCCACAGGTACGAGTGTCTCCCCCACCTTGAGCTGCAGGACCGCTGACCTAAACTAGACCGCTGCAGAGCGGTTCGAATTAATGGAAACTGGCCCAAGTAGAGTAACGGGATTTTGCTTTATCGGGAGTTCAGTTTGATCTGGTTCAGGACGGGAAGCTGAAGGCCACGAAGAGGTGTGTGAGAAAATGTCTCGACATGTGACCTGAGTGGACGGGTGGAAAACCGAGGAACTGCTCGTGAAACTCGAACAGCAGCCGGCAGCATCCAGACCCGTGTCAGATTTAATAGAGCAGTTGAGGACGATTTCGTTTTAAAACGCAATCATTTTGTTAAGCAGTGCATGCAAAATAAATTGCAGTTTATCAACTGAAAGAATGTGCTTCAGTATTCCCTACATTGCTCGTACATGATGGAATGTGGTCAGCTAACACAGTTTCACTCGTTCCCCTCTTTTTATTTTTCACTAATAAATCTAAAGTGTTTCATTCACATAATATTGTATAAAAAAAATCACGATGATGTTGATTAAACATCATTTTTGTAATTTACTGTCTGATGTCTAAATCTGTTGTCCGATGTTTATGAAGGCATCATACCCTTTTCTTCAATTCCACTGTGGGAGAGGTCGGTGTCATTTCTTTTCCAACACTAATTATATCTGTCTATCCACCCTGAAGTTCCTGATTGTGTTTTACTTCATTATTATCATAATTACGCCTGTCTTTACTAGATGCTGTGAACATGTGGTACGTGTGTGCCGCATATTAATCGAGCTGTTAATGCTAGATTGAACAGATAAGTCTTGCTAGCTTTTCTGCTTAGCTCTAGTCTTGCTAGAGATGCCGGACGAGAGCAGATACTGAAGGACCCGTCCCATCCTGGCAACAAACTGTTCCAACTTCTGCAATCTGGTAGAAGGTTCCGCATCTTCCGGGCAAGGACAGAGACTCAAGAGGAGCTTCTATCCCCAAGCCATCCGTGCCCTAAACACACACACCCGCCCTCTCACATCATCTATAATTGACTGAGACAGGACTCTTCCAGACACTCTAAACCAAGGCACAATGTACATTTCAAATTCCTTTAATTTCAAATATTTTTATATCGTCTATCCTGTAAAATAGTCAGATGTCTATTCATATTAATGTACAGAATTCACCGGCTTGCTGCTACTACTGCACATTCACCCAATGTATAATGTTCTTCCTCTACCCCCCCCATTTTTGCACATGTCGAGGAGCGTGTCAGGCTACATTTCACTGTGTGTTATACTTGTATAACTATGCATGTGACAAATAAAGAACCTTGAACCTAGCTTGGAAGTTGTAGTGGGTTGAGCTAACTCTTGGATGCGTGCAAAGACTTCACACGTGAGGAAGTTGCTTACTCCAAAAAAAACAGGCATCGCCCAACGTGGGGCTCGAACCCACGACCCTGAGATTAAGAGTCTCATGCTCTACCGACTGAGCTAGCCGGGCGGTGTAGAGGGAAAAAGATAAACCCGTCTCGATGTGTGTGTGTGTGTGTACCGGAGCTTTCTTCACGTGCTAAAGTCAAGACTGCAAGACCATGACTTAAGAAGATGGGTTTGTAAAAAGAAAACTTCCACAGTTTTCTGCGGCTGGTGCTAAATATGCGAGGGAAAAACGGAAATAGAGGTCAGGTCAGTAACTTGGTCACTATGGTCTAACACAACTATCAAATCGTGTGAATCTATAACTTTTCTACTTTTATCCTGATGCTCGGTAGTGCAATTACCTATTAAAGTGAACTGAAATTAATTACTGCCCCCACGCCAGCACAGGTCTTGTAAACAAAGGCAAAAACGAGGAAATACGCGTGCAGTCTTCTTCTGATGATTAGCTTCAGCAAAGGTAGCAAAAATCAGACGTAGGCGGACCACCTGTGAACATGGGGCAGAAAAAGCAGTTAAAACGAAAAAAACAAACTAATAATCAAACGTGATCTCCGCGTGCACAATGTGGGTTTGTCTGCAGCACCCCCAAGACCATAGTTACGTTTACAAAGCGCGTCAGTTCAGAGGATCTAGAATTGAAGAGTGGCAAGATCCTCAGTTTAATAAAGTTTTATCTTATCTTATCTTATCTTAT
>NW_024584756.1:0-1370 GCF_018398535.1 Haplochromis burtoni
CACGTCTGTTGACCTCTATTCCATCATGGAGTGTTTCCTGAAAAGACTTTTTCAGAGAAGAGATGATGGGTTCTACGGGTACCTAATAAGACAAAAGCTCCAGCGTCTCTCGCCATCTGATGCTGATGGTGCCAGGCAGGAGTTTACAGCCTTCCTAGACACTGCCATCAGTTATGTCCGGAAGCGGTTTGACTTTTCAGAAGAAAACTGTTTTTTCCACCTGCAGCCCATCTCTCTAGCATCTGGGAAGATTTCCTTTGATGACATGGAGAAGATCATTGAACGGCTTCACCTTCTTTCGCCTCACTGTGTTACTGTTAAACTGTATATGGTTGAAGTGACAATAAAGCCGACTTGACTTGACTTGGCTGGCAGGTAAGAAGAAAACATTTGCCAGTGAAATGATAAACCATGTTTTAATAGTATTGATGGTTAAAAACAAACAAATACAATTGATAGATAACATATATAAATAAAACCATAATCATTAACTTTGTTTGTAGTGTATATACACATGCATGCAATCTTTTATACACTATTTTACAAATTCAAGGAGTTCATATACTTAATATAATGATGGATAATTACATAATAAATAAACTATACTTATTGTATTGTTTAAATGCTATACAACATTATAAACATATACAATACATTTTTCCATTTATTTACCACTGTAAATGTTCTATGTACCACTTAGGATTTATGTCAACTTCTCATCTCTATTGGCAGGTTAAACATCTCTATGGCTGAGCTTTATGAAGAGTGTGTCACTGCAACCAGCCTCCTGAAGCACCTCACCAAAGAATTCAATTCAATTCAATTCAATTTTATTTATATAGCGCCAAATCACAACAAAAGTCGCCTCAAAGTGCTTCATAGAACATCAGGAGAAGGAAAAGTGGCAGTCCAAGGGAACAGCAGAGAAGGGGATTGAAATTCTTCAGGCAGCTGACCTCCCCAATATGCAGGCTGTTGTATCCTTTGTACTCAGCATCCCATGTCTTGCTCAGAGTTTTACTCTGCAATCCTGAACGACAAACAACTCCTAACTGCAGCAAGAGCTAAAAAAAAAACACAAATGGAAAAAGTAGTCTGTTTCCACATAATGTAGCATTGAGCTTGAGTTCATGAGTTTGTTGGGTTTTTTTTACTTCAACTTTCAGCTACAGTCAAGGCCTTTGAGGCACAAATGTTATGTTTACAGGTGTTCCACAGACTTTTTTTTTGCACTTTTGTAATTGCACTAAATGTGCACTGTTACAAGAATGTTTTTCTTTCTATTGTTTTCTATTCTAGAAAGCCCAGCAGAGGATGTACTTCCTGAGGCAGCTGAAGAAATTCAACCTGCCAACACGGACGATGATGCA
>NW_024584756.1:1395-4816 GCF_018398535.1 Haplochromis burtoni
AAACCCCGCCTATAAAAGGGCAACACCTCTCAGTTCACTCATTTTGGACCTAACATTCAGACCATCAACATCTCTCTACATTTGGGATTTACCTGTCACATGAAAATATTCCTTTGCAGCATTTGATTGAAAATAATTACTTTGATTCCATCACATCTTAAATGAATAGTGTTTAATGTCTCAGTTCACTCATTTTGGACCTAACATTCAGACCATCAACAGCTCTCTTCATTGGGGATTTATCTTCTTTCGACCTTAAGGTAAGTTCAGTAATTTTTGGTGTGTGTGTGTGTGTGTGTGCACGCGCATTTACCTGCTGTGTGTGTGTTAGTGATGGGATTTGCTATCCTGGAGCACTTCTGTTGTCTTTTGTACGTGTTTTGAGTGTCTACGTGCTTCTGAGTTTTTACGTGTTTTCACGTGTTTTGGAGTTTTTACGTGTTTTGGAGTTTGTACATGCTTCAGCGTTCGTACGTGATTTGTCTCACTACAATATGATGAAGTATGCTTTTGGTGAGAGCGTCCGCTTAGTAGCTCGATCTGCTGATGCAGGTTTATGTCCGTGAGAGCTGGTTGTGACTTTTCGAGTGAGAAAAGTTCTGGTTGTTTTTGTTCACGCTGTGCAGCCCATCGTCTCTAGGTCATTCTGGGATAAGATTTTGTGTGCCTTTGTTGATGTAACAGTGGAGAAGGTTCATTGTGAATTTGCGCTGTCATCTCTTTTGTTTTCGTCGCTCAACTTTTGTTATATAGTTTGAGTTTTGTGTTTTCGCTTTTGGTGTGATTCTTTGTTTATGAATTTTCGTATAGGTGGTTGATAGTGACTAAAAAGTTAGCCGTCCCAGATGTGACTTGGGTCTGGCTAGGGTTTAATGTTGGAATTTTTGGGAGTAACATTTGTGCCAGTGTAATATTTTGTATTAAATCTCATCGTTTAATAGTTATTTTTTTTGATGGTTGTGAAAAACAAACATAATATATCACTTTTCGTATTTTGATATTTTTATTTTTTTATTGTGGCCCTGCCGTGTCTTTTTGCTTTGTGTGCTTTTTTTCCCATAACATATATAAATAAAACCATAATCATTAACTTTGTTTGTAGTGTATATACACATGCATGCAATCTTTTATACACTATTTTACAAATTCAAGGAGTTCATATACTTAATATAATGATGGATAATTACATAATAAATAAACTATACTTATTGTATTGTTTAAATGCTATACAACGTTATAAACATATACAATACATTTTTCCATTTATTTACCACTGTAAATGTTCTATGTACCACTTAGGATTTATGTCAACTTCTCATCTCTATTGGCAGGTTAAACATCTCTATGGCTGAGCTTTATGAAGAGTGTGTCACTGCAACCAGCCTCCTGAAGCACCTCACCAAAGAATTCAATTCAATTCAATTCAATTTTATTTATATAGCGCCAAATCACAACAAAAGTCGCCTCAAAGTGCTTCATAGAACATCAGGAGAAGGAAAAGTGGCAGTCCAAGGGAACAGCAGAGAAGGGGATTGAAATTCTTCAGGCAGCTGACCTCCCCAATATGCAGGCTGTTGTATCCTTTGAGCAAGACATGGGATGCTGAGTACAGAGTTTTACTCTGCAATCCTGAAAGACAAACAACTCCTAACTGCAGCAAGAGCTAAAAAAAAATACAAATGGAAAAAGTAGTCTGTTTCCACATAATGTAGCATTGAGCTTGAGTTCATGAGTTTGTTGGTTTTTTTTACTTCAACTTTCAGCTACAGTCAAGGCCTTTGAGGCACAAATGTTGTGTTTACAGGTGTTCCACAGACTTTTTTTGCACTTTTCTAATTGCACTAAATGTGCACTGTTACAAGAATGTTTTTCTTTCTATTGTTTTCTATTAATATAGGTTCGAGCAGAGGATGTACTTCCTGAGGCAGCTGAAGAAATTCAACCTGCCAACACGGACGATGATGCAGTTCTACACTGCAATCATCGAGTCCATCCTCACCTCCTCCATCACCGTGTGGTACGCTGGAGCCACTATCAGGGACAAACAGAGACTGCAGCGTGTTGTGCGCTCTGCTGAGAAGGTGATTGGCTGCAGACTCCCATCTCTGCAGGACCTGTACACCTCCAGGACACTGCGGCGTGCAGCTCGGATCTCAGCTGACCCTTCTCACCCTGGACACAGTCTGTTTGACCTGCTCCCCTCAGGCAGGAGGCTCCGGTCCATTCGCACCAGAACCTCTCGCCATAAGAACAGTTTCTTCCCCTCTGCTGTTGGACACATGAACAATAACCATATGACTGTTCCCACCACTAACACATGACCCTACGCTGTGTCACTGCATCATTCCATGTTTGGCACTGATCACCACCTGCACTCATGTATATATCTATCTACGTAGCACTCTTAATTCTTATTCTCATGTATATCTCATGCACATATCTTTCTACGTAGCACTTTTAATTCTTATTCCTACTTTTATTTTTTCATGTCTATTTAAGTGCAATTTATGACACTATGTTTGCACTGAAGCACCGCAGCAATTTCCTAATGTTGTAAACCTGCTCAACATTTGGCAATAAACCCCTTTCTGATTCTGATTCTTTCTGATTCTGATTCATTTATATAATTTTAGGTTAAGCAGGACAGAGTTCTTTGTGTTAATGTTATCATTTTGCGTTAAAAATAAATGGATAAATTATCATTTGTTTCCCATGTGTTCATATCACAAAGAATATGCATCTACTTAAGTGAACTTCAAGTAAAATGGTTAAAAAAATTATGTCACACACAAAGAAAGAGCTAAAAAAATAATTCACCACACAGGGAAGGGTGAAGACAATTGGGCCACGAGGTGTCCCTTATTTATTTTTCAGGGAGTTGGCAACCCTACTTGGAATTGAAAAATGCAAATGACCAAAAATTGTCCCACAGTCAAATTTCGTGTTTGTGTAATTTTAGACATTAAAGTTCTTCTTGTGAATAACCTTTTGAAAAAAGAAGTAAACCTCAAAACTTATTTCTACATTGAAAACCCCGCCTATAAAAGGGCAACACCTCTCAGTTCACTCATTTTGGACCTAACATTCAGACCATCAACATCTCTCTACATTTGGGATTTACCTGCAACACTTCTCAGTCCACTCATTTTGGACCTAACATTCAGACCATCAACAGCTCTCTTCATTGGGGATTTATCTTCTTTTGACCTTAAGGTAAGTTCAGTAATTTTTGGTGTGTGTGTGTGTGTGTGTGTGTGTGCACGCGCATTTACCTGCTGTGTGTGTGTTAGTGATGGGATTTGCTATCCTGGAGCACTTCTGTTGTCTTTTGTACGTGTTTTTAGTTTTTATGTGCTTCTGAGTTTTTACTGTTTTGTGGAGTTTTTACGTGTTTTGGAGTTTGTACATGCTTCAGGGTTCG
>NW_024584756.1:4841-12957 GCF_018398535.1 Haplochromis burtoni
TACGTGATTTGAAGTTTGTATGTGCTTTGTCTCTAGGGGCCACCGTAAATATACTTTTATTTATTCACTCTACATAAAATGTAATAAGTAAATCATATAAAAAAAAAATCAACTATTCACATTTAAACTTTTAACTATTTAAATTTTCAGCTTTTTCCTTTTACAAATTTAAAGTGAAAACAACACAAAACACTGCAAACCACAACACAGTGTACTTACCTGCTGTGTGTGTGTGTTACCTGATTTTATTGTGTGTACTTACCCAATTTTTTTCTTTTTACTTACCAGATTCCACCAGCCATGGAGGATGTTGCTAGGGAGAACATGGATGGTTTGGCCACAGCATTTTTGAGTTCCTCCAGTGTTTCAGATTTCCTTACTGACCCAGAGATCCTCATTCCTCTGCAGGCCAGTACTATTGACAATGCTGGTGAGCAGCTAGATGCTGAGTTCGATTTCGATGGGATCGTTATCGAACTCAAATGGCTTGAAAGGTTGAAGCTTTTGTTTTCAAAGTTCAACCTTTCGCTCTACCGGATCCAACAACTCCGCAATTCTTGGCATTTAATAAAGAAACATTTGGATCTGACCAAGTTTTCCACACAAGGCCTGGAAGTGCTACGCAAGGTTCGAGGCATCGACCTTATAGAGCTGGACGAAGGATATAAATTGCACGTTGCTGCAATTCCCAGGTCCCTTGTTAGGGTGGATAAAGCCTGTCAGTCCCCGGGATATTTTCTCACAGAAACCATTGAACTCATCAATGGTATGATGGTAAACTTTGTGGAGAGTCTTAGAACCCTCCCAGTGGGAGATCTTGATCGACCCTCTGTACAGAAGACAGTCCTGCAGAACAAAGGGTACATGAATGTCCTACCTCAGGATCAAGAGTTTGTGCTTTGTACTATTGATCAGTCCAAGGATTTGTTGCTTGAACATCCGACATTGGATCTCCATTTTTTTGTTTACAAGTTTGGCCAAAAGTCACGTGAACCACTCATTTTATCCAAAATCACGGATTTCCAGAACATTGTTCGGTGTTCTCTGCATGTGGCGTGCAATTTGATTCCAGATGACACCAACACCCAATTTTTTTGGTCTAGAGCTGGTTTACAGTTGTTGGTTGGGCCAAGAGCAACACTTTTCACCGCCATGTCCATGCACGAGTGTGCAAACTTTCAGACAGTGCTGGATCAACATGAGCTGGATGTTGCTCCAGCTTTGGCTAAAATTGCCAGTCTGCCGTTTGTCACCTTTTGGCAGTTTTACGTGGCCAGTCCACACACCCACTATCAATCAACTTTCCGACACCCAGTAAGTGGATTGATAGTGAACTGTGGGCTGAGCCACCCCAACTACCAGAAAGCTATTCACACGCGTGCGGAGGATTACTACGTCCACATGCGGGACCTTGCCATCAAGTCCAAATGCAACTACCCCTTGCGCATTGAAATGGTCCAGGGGCTGGATGAAGAGGATTTAGGAGTACTGAAGGAACCCATTCCTGCTCACTCTTTCTTCCAGATTCCTAAGATCCAAAGGTTATTGGAGAACGTCCCAATGCTCGTACCTTTCCAATGGAAGGAGGAAGAGTTAAGCCTCCAGTCTGTCCTTTCGCAGTGTCTAACCCACATGGTTGAGGAGCTCTGGCAGCTGGGCCAACAGCACGAGGGCAAAGGTGGGTTTCTGCCCACGTGGAGAGCATTTCAGCTAGAAATAGCACTAGAAGAGGCATTCCATGGACACCCCTTGTCTAACATTGACATTGTGTATTCCTCTGCCCTGGGCACAAGTTCTCGGCATGAATTCAGTGCCACACATGTCCGGGGCTTCATGGCGCTTGGCCCTGCAACTGGGCCAGCAATTGAGGACACACCTCCCCCTTTGTTACACTGGACCAAGGATCCCCTACAGGTTCTTCGAGTTCACAGGGTGTTTTCCCTCACATGTAACATGGGGTGTGAGCCTGCGATAGTTGGTCCCTCACTTCTCCTCCTTCTGCTGCAAGACATTTTTCGGCGAAATGAAGAGATCCCCGTCGCTGCGCTCCAGGGAGCCAAGTGCCCTGAGAATTTGAAGGGACACGTCAACCTCTCCGCATTGGTTGAGAACCTCGCCATAAGGGACTCTTTTCCAACACCTTTCACCTTCTCCAGGGCCAGGGTGCTCATTGAAGATTGTGGCAAAGATGTTCAAGAATGCCTGAAGGCTGGCTTCGTTGAAATGAAGATCAGGTGGTTCCCCGACTTGAAATTTCGTGATCTCCGGGGAACCCGTAAGGCAACTTGGAACTTCATTGACTTTGTTGAAGTCCACAACGATGACCAACAGCCTTCGGTGGAGGCACAGTCATCAGCCATGGTTGGAGATATTTCAATGGAGATGGAGCGACGTTCGCTTTGCTATGCCCGTAATCTTGACAGATACAAGGAACATGGCATGCCATGGTTGGTCGATGTACTGAAAAGGCTTCCAAAACAGATCGATCGTGAAACTCAGAAGAAAATTCTCGTTCTGGTGAGTTCAGTTGGCCTCCTGATGAACCGGGATTTCGTATCTTTTGAGAAAATCAAGGATCTGCTACTCGAGCTAAAGGTCAGTCAAGCGGACCTTCAGAAATGTAAGATTCTGTCTACATCTCCATGTCAGCGTACGTTTGGATTCACCCTGTACAAACTGTACTACGACATCCCATATCGTATGGTGATCCATCCAGTGCATCCAAAGAAGAAGCCTCCAACACTGCAACTGGAGTTTGATCACGTGGAACTTCCCGTCCTGCTGGAGGATGAAGAGCCTCAGGTTGTGAGCACAAGCGCAGTGTTCATCCCTGCCAATGTCAGCAGGCGTTGGTCAGACATAGAGATAGGCTTTGTGAACACGGACCCTTCAGTCAGGGTAAAGAATGCATATGCACAGTATGTGCGGGATTGCAAGGCTGCAGGCTTGTCTGCCCGGTCTTACCAGGCATTTGTCAAGAAAAGACTGCATTTGTTGGACAAATAAAGAATCGGTGTTACAGAATTCACCAATCCAGTGCTTTTTCAAGTTATGATGTGAAGAAAAACTTCTTGTCTTTTTTTTTTTAACTAAGTTTTGATTTTTTCCCATGTTACACAAGTGTGCTGCCATGTTACGGTTGTAAATATGTTTCCAAAAGTGTTCATTTTACCTTGTTTGCTTTGAAAACTTAATTCTTGTAATCAAACAATAAATGTTAACTTTGTAAATATATCTGATAATTCTGTTTTTGACATCATGTTCAGTTAAAAAAATCATTGTTGAGATGAAAATAATATATGTTATTTTTGTAAACATTTGTGAGAGAAATGGGAAAAAAAATTAAATGTTCCAATATCCTACCCACCCAAAAAAACAAAAAAAAAAACAAAAAAAAAAACTACCCTCACATGGACTCTGCCTTGACGTGGCGTGAGGGCTAATGTGTCCCTGGTGAACACAACCAAAGAGTCCGGAAGGAGCAACGAGTTGTCTGTTGCCACAAACAGTCCAGTCGCCTTCTGCGTCTGTCATTGTCTTTCGTTTGTTTTTTAAATACACAGCAAGTGTCACTCTCTCTCTCTCTTTCTCTCTCTGTCTGTCACAAACACAGACACACACACAGTCAGACAGACACTGTGAGGTCTGCAGTGCAAAATTTGAATTTCAGTGCTTGGTGATTTCTCTCTCTCTGTCACACACACACACTTAACTTATGATTATTTAATTACTAGTGTACATATATTTATATTTATAGTAAATATATATTTAGTCATCTTTTCCCTTTTACCATGTCTCTCTAATATTTTGCTCCTTACTATTTTTATTTTTTCTTATTATTTTATTTTCTTATATTTTCTCCTACTGTATCATGCTGCTGAGTGACTGCTGCTCGTCAAACACATTTCATTGCAATGTTGACCCTGTGCTAACTTGCATATGACAAATAAAACTGAAAACATGTAAGCTAATGGTCCCAACGTGCTTAAAATACATTTTTAAATTATCTGTGTAATTTCTGTTCATATTTAAATTAAGAGGGGGTGGCAGTAAAAACTCTGTAACAGAAATGTCATCAAGTACACTTTCAAACGATTGTGCTGTACGGACTCGCGTACTTGACTACTGAGAAATGACTTTCACGTCAGACTTCTCTGCGCATTGCATTTACTGCTAAGCGGCTCTTATTTATCCAAAGTGCGACACCTGAGCGCAGACCCGGGCTGTTAAACAAATATGAGCAAATGCAGATGTCAGACAGACTGTCCAAATTCTCCCAAAAAATCTGCAGGCACCTGTTTAAAATTGGCTTAGAATAGAAAATTCTAAGTCTATTATTGAGATATTCTTATTTTCTGTTAGTAGTTAATCTTTGCAAATGACAATAGATAATGCCTAGATATCTCACCTCATCTTTCATCTGTGTATTACATATTAACTGCAGGAGACACTCATGTAGAGCTAGTATCTCACATTTATTATTATTATTGTTATTATTCATCTGTAAACGTGATGTGTTTCATAATTGCCTTGGCTATGTTAATCCTCATGCTCTTCAGGAGGCGTCAAGATGCGGGGAACACAAATGAGAAATTAAAATGGAGCCACAGTGGAAGCAAAACCAGACACCTGAACATGGAAACACAAGATTTTCACAGTAAAACACGAAACAGTGAACGTAAATAATACAATATGAAGCAGAGTGAAATTTGGAAACATGACACTTTATTTCAATACGTAAATTAAAACAAAACAAAAAACCCTCAAACCACATTTAAATTACAGGCAAGACAATGTAAAAACAGCTGTGTTTTTTAAGAATAAAATCACTGCATAAAAAAGCCCATGCAAAGAGAAGAGGAAAAGAACAGATAAAATGAAAGTCAGCTGTCCAGCCACTCCAAGTCTTCCCCTTCACCACCATAAGATTTCCGAGTCACTCCGTAATCCCATAACACCTCCTCACCAACTGCGATGTCCTTCAGGGCAATGAAAAGTATTGTCTCCTGAGGTCCTGCAGGGAAGTTCATTGTAAACTTCTGAGGCTTGATGTTTGGATTTTTTCGGGAATGGTTCATTCGCCTCCCATAGGTGTCAATGTCGGGATGACAGGCACAGGGGAATGCAGTGGCATCGATGCACATCCCTCGGTCACACTCGTCCCTGAAGAAGAACAGATACCCCGACTGGGGCCTCCGTTTCCCTTCTGCTTCAGTGATGTACGTCCCGTGGTAATCACACACTATATCCCCTTTGTGGAAAGGCATAAGTGCGATCACACCTGTAAGTTGAAAGAGACCATCGGTCATGACAGGGCTCTTAGAAACGTTCACTTGCAATTTGTCTAAATGTTGTGTGCATTTTACCTTTGCCCTTCCGTTCCCCGAAGTCTTGCAAAGCCAGGCCCTTCCACTTCTGCTCTGCAATCGAAGACATGAGGGACTGGTTGTCTTGTATACTGGGCTGCGGAACCACCCAGGCCTGCAAGATGGCATTGACAGTGGGCTTGTTGGTGTGCCATTTCTCCTTGTCCAAAGCCATCTGCACACGTGCCGGCTGAGGTGGGTTTCCTCTTCTGCCAACTGACTGACCTAAATGAAGTGGTCACAAAGCGACGTACAAGAAATAATGCAAGTGATTATTGCGGCTTAAAAATGAAAAATCAACCATATGCATTTTAGTCAATCACATATTTGTACCTTAATATATTCCTTATATTTATAATTGAGCTACCTGTGTATATTTGGGTGTACAACATTGAGTGGGTTGTACTTACATGTATTGTATTATTTAATTAGTTCAGACTGTTACTGCTATTGTCTCTACACAAGTGTATCCCACATAATTTTCTTAGAGATTATTAAAGTATTTTCATTCTGAAATACATACAAAACAAAAAAAAGCAATGCAACAGAAGAGGCTCCATTAACATGACATGCCCAGGCCTTACCGAGAATGTACCCAACTCTTTTCTTCAGCTGAATATCCCTCCATTTCTTGTAGTGGTGTCTGTGCTGTGGAAAGCCAGCCTGTACACACTGCCGTTTGGATGGTGGCTCTCCATTCAGGGTGACCGGGAAGGCCTGGAGGAAGGCATCCCATTCTTGGAGTGGCAGATGCGTAGATGATGTGCTACAAGAAAGGTGTAGAGGAGGGGATGCATCAAATCCATCAAAAGTTTTTAAATGTGGAAACGTGTAACACAGGTTGACTTGTGGTAGTGTGTGATTTTTTTTTTTAAAAAAGTGTACCTGGCCGGTCCTGGTGTTGGTAGTCCTCCTACTGAGCTTGATGCTGACTCAGCCATAGCATCCCCAGGTTCAGTGCTCAGGTATCTGTGGTTTTTAATGGATGCAAATTAATTAGAGAGCCAAGAGAGATGAAAAAGCCAAAATACAAGGGGCGAACACCTCTGACATACAGCAACATATGTGGCTGACTGTTATGAGTACAGGGTTAGGGTTTCTCTGTCAGATCAAAGAAACAAATCTTTCTTAATATGCTATTGATCCAGTTATGTCAAGCACTCACCTCGCTCTCAGGCGTTTTACATCTAATGATGGGTTGGACAGTGGGACCCCACATTCTCCCAGGAAGAACTTGCCCCTGTCATCGCTTCCAGCAATTTGATTTTCCAAGGCCACTGGACGGATGTTCCTAAAATAGCAGTCCAACAACTCCAGAGAAAAAAAGGAATCAATGTTAAATATCTCATAAAATCAATTCACAAGTTACCTATAGAGCAAGAAGAGAGTCGCTGCTGAGAATGAATGACTTACTTGTTCTTCCTGGCTGGTTATCTTCAAGTTACCACTCAGCTCAACACCATCAGCTACTGCTTTCCGCGCCATCCAGTCCTCTACCTGTGTATGTAAAAAAAAGGTGTTGGAGCTTAAAGAAATACAGACTTACATCAGCTGTCATTTCACTTATCGTGCACTTTGGTTGTTGGTGGCGCACTTACACAAAGTTCTTGAACAGCATTTGCTGTCAGTCCATGTTGTAAAATCAGGATGGCCTCGCAGTACTGTCTGAAGGTAGTCATTGCATATGTGGGGATGCAATCACCGCCTGAAAGTCTTGCGTGGAAATATTCAATATCCTTCTTGGCCACAGCAAGAATTTCCTTCTTATCAGACCTATTGCAAATGTGACAGAGGTAAGACATTATTGAAAGTTTGTATGTGTCATCCAATATGTGGAAGTGGCAATAAGGTCATCATACCTCGCTGTTGGCACAACTGTCGAAAACGCTTGGGGACTGTTCGTGATGATAAATCCACGTGTTTGAAGGCGAGTGCAGAGTTTAATGCAAGATTCTTCATCCTTGCAGTACTCCTGGAGCTCTGAGAAGTTCCAGACTCTACCTTCATTAGAAAAGAGCTTCTGTGAAGCAATGGCTCTGGAAGCTTCTTCCTCACATTCCTGTGGTGTGCAGTCTTTCAGGCACACTCTGCTCAGGTGTGTGCGAATGGACTGTTGGGGCTTTTTACAAAGCAGGCAGTAGACAACGTTTCTCTCCATCTTGTTTGCACTGTAAATACAAAGAGTGAGAGGCAGAGAGTGAGAGAGTATGAGAAAACAAACAAAGAACAACAACAATACATCCACACACAAACTTTGCTTCCATCCCACCCCCCAAAAAAAAACTTAAAGAAAAAAAGTTTTAAAACAAGTTTTAAAGTTTAAAAATGAGGAAAATGGCACATGCAAGTTTTACATGTTCAACCCCTTAAAAGCCCAACAAACAGTACTTACATTAAAATTGAACCGTTGTCTTCTGTTGTCGTCTTTCTCTCTCTCAGTGTCCTGCAGAAACAGAGTGGCAATAGCATATCACTAGTTGGCTACATTTATGTCCTTGTAGCTGTATGGTACCCCACCCCCTTTTGCCCACTGAATGACAAAATGACAGGCCCACTTTTATCACCTACTGAACAACCCACTAAACGACCCACTGAACGACCCATTGACCCACCCACTGAACTGAATTTGTTGGCGAAAATGTTTCTCATGTTACTTTAAGACCTGTTAAAACCAACTAGTCCATTCTCCCGAGTGTTACTTTGTGTGTGTATATATATATATATATATATATATATATATACACACAGTG
>NW_024584757.1:0-9934 GCF_018398535.1 Haplochromis burtoni
TGACCATTCTTTAGATATTTGTACTTACTCAACTGCTTCATGTCCAAAGGCATTTGCCTTTGGATGAAATGAACAGGAAACCGCCACAAGGTTGTGCCAAAACGACTACATGTTGTGGAGGTTGAAGTAACTATTGTGCAAAGTTTAATTCAGTTGTGAGAAATGCACCAAAGCAACTGAGAAAAACTGTAATGTTTCTGACCTGGAATCTACGGCTGTGTCCAAATTCAGGGGAAGGATGCTTCAAATGCTGTATTTGGAGGTAATGATGTCACAGCGACGCAACAAAGGCTGTCCAAATTTGAAGAGTCCTCCAAATGTGGTGACAAATGCATCCTTCATTTCCCCAAATTTCAAGGATGGGTTGGATGTATCCTTCATGTCCTACAATATCCCAGGATTCATTGCAGGCCATACAGGAGTTTTTTTTTTCTTCTGATGACAATAGTGGTTGAAGTGGGAGAGAAAAACACTTTCAAATGTAAGTATATGAAAATCTGGTGGTACAACAAAAATTATGCTCTTCATAAAAATATCTAATATAAATGATACAAATTCAAAACATGAACATGATGCAAAAAAAACCCCCTGGAAATATAGATAAAATTTAAAAAAAGAACAAATCATAACATTCAGTTTTCTTTGCTCTTATGCCATTTTGTCAGAGCTGGATGCTTGGCATCTTTTTTGGCAACAAGTTTAAGTTTGGTGCGAGGTCCTGTGTTGTAGAGATTCTGAGGATGGACTGCAGGTGTTCATCATTGAGATGAGTCCTGTGTGCTGTTTTGTTAATCTCCATCACTGAAAACAGCTTCTCACACAGATATGTGCTACCAAACATACACAAGGTTCGAGCCGCATGTAGCTGGACATTGCTTCAGGAATTGAACTAATAAACTGTGCGGGCCCTTCAGTGTTGTACTTTGCCTTGAGGGTCCCATCACACTGCAGCTCAGTCTTTCTCTTTTTGTGCTTCAAAGTCACCAAAGCGCTGTGTGAACTCAGTGCGCACTGCACTCAGTTCAATTGTACAGTGAACCATTTTCTGCTTGAAGTCAGATGTTGATGTGAGTGGTGCAGATCCACTGATGAACCTTTGAGAGCACAGATCCTGGTTTCTTCTCCTATTCTGGTTTAGGTTTTGTTCTTATGCCCTCATGTTTAGTATAGGTTTAGTTGTTGTTTCTGGTTTCCTGTTTTACTTTGAAAGTTCATGTCTTATGTCACTGTGTTCAGTTTTACTTCTCCCCTGTCTCATTAGCCTAATTTCTCCCAGCCCAGCTGCCACACAGCCAACCATGACATTACTTCCCCTCAGATCATTATGTTAGTAATTCTCAGCTGCATTCCCTGTTTCCTCTCCCCTCGTTATCTCATGACTATTTCTCTAAAAAACCCCGGTAACATCAAAGCCCATTCCCATGTATTTAAACTTCAAGTAAATCAGTTCGAATCTGTGACCGGTGAGTAAAAAGTAGTGATGGCCAAATGAAGCTTTCCGAAGCACTGAAGCTTGTATTGAAAAACGGTTCATTACTCGAAGCTTTTCAACACAGTCCTCTCCGGTGACATCTGGTGGTGAAAATTTTGAAGAGCAGCTTGAATCTGCAAAATAAAACGGACTGCTCAATCATCACTGCTCACTCAAGAGTGGAGTTCTCTCTGATATTGGGCCACCGTTCCGTTGCTTTGAACATGTAATTGGTTTTGTTTTCTCGATTGGGGGGCTGAAAAAAATGTAATGCGTATTTGCGTAATACATTTTGATCAAATCAAATACTTTTATTGTCACATGCACATGTGCAGGCACACTGGCACAGCACATGCGAGTGAAATTCTTGTGTGCGAGCCCCACAAGCAACAGAGATGTGCAAACACAACAACACAAACGAAGCAAAATACAAGAATGGCCAACCTGAAACTAATAAATATATGTACAATATATAATAGTGTATGCATTTCTGGATGTGTATACTAAATATTTTCCTACGTTGTGTGTGTGTGTGTGTGTGTGTGTGTGTATACACATTTTTACAAATTAATATAAAAAAAAATAATAATAATAATAAAATATATAAAATATACAGAGTTGAATATGTGCAAAACAGTGGCATTACTGTACAGTATGGAGTGCATAATGTTAAGTTCCAGTAGTGAAGCTGAGGTGTCTATGACGTGTTCAGCAGTCTGATGGCCTGATGGAAGAAGCTGTCTCTCAGTCTGCTGGTACGGGACCGAGATGCTGCAGAACCTCCTTCCTGATGGAAGCAGTCTGAACAGTTTATGGCTGGGGTGACTGGAGTCCTTGATGATCCTCCCCGCTTTCCTCAGGCACGCTTCCTGTAGATGTCTTGGAGGGAGGGAAGCTCACCTCCAATTATCCGTTCAGAGCACCGCACTACTCGCTGGAGAGCTTTGCAGTTGTAGGCGGTGCTGTTGCCATACCAGGTGGTGATGCATCCAGTGAGGATGCTCTCAATGGCACAGTGATAGAAGGTCCTGAGGATGCGGGGGCTCATGCCGAATCTTTTCAGTCTCCTGAGAAAGAAGAGGCGCTGCTGCGCCTTCTTCACTGTTTTGTTTGTGTGTACTGACCACGTAAGATCCTCAGCCAGATGTACTCCAAGGAACCGGAAGCTGCTCACTCTCTC
Organism: Haplochromis burtoni; assembly: GCF_018398535.1. NCBI lineage: Eukaryota > Metazoa > Chordata > Actinopteri > Cichliformes > Cichlidae > Haplochromis > Haplochromis burtoni. Next base: position 2,652 of record NW_024584757.1, read on the forward strand.
CACAGCAGCGCCGTTGATGGTGATGGGGGTGTGTACTTCTCTGCACCTCCGGAAGTCCACTATCAACTCCTTTGTCTTTGCGACGTTGAGGGTGAGATGGTTGTCTTGACACCAGTGGGTCAGGGCGCTGACCTCCTCCCTGTAAGCCGTCTCATCACCTTGGTGATAAGACCCACCACTGTAGTGTCGTCCGCAAACTTCACAATGATGTTGGAGTCTGTTAGTGGCTGTGCAGTCGTAGGTGTAGAGTGAGTACAGGAGAGGGCTCAGTACACACCCCTGTGGAGCACCAGTGTTCAGTGTGATGGGGGATGAGGTGATGCTGCCCAGTCTGACCACCTGGCGTCTGTCAGACAGGAAGCTAAGGATCCAGCTGCAGAGGGAGCTGCTCAGTCCTAGATCCTGCAGTTTCCTGTCCAGCTTCGAGGGAACGATGGTATTGAATGCTGAGCTGTAATCTACAAACAGCATTCTCACATATGTGTCTCTCTTCTCCAGGTGTGACAGGGCAGTGTGTAGTGTCAGGGCTATGGCATCATCAGTGGACCTGTTGTGGCGGTATGCGAACTGTAGAGGGTCCAGTGAGTCGGGTAGTGATACATTTTGATCAATAAACTTTCCCTATTTAAACATGCACTATGGTGTGGCCTTTCTTTGCTCATAACTCCTTGATGTTGGTAAATACAATAAGTGAGCAATATATATAATATACATATGAGAATGCACAGCACATTATGGAGTATGCCCCTGCTGTGGAGTCCTGCCTCCATCTACTTGTCGTTTAATCACTGGACAGCTGGACAGGTTCATACAAAATATTAGATGTAGCCAATTGTCCTATACATATTTTTGACCTAGGGGTGGGATTGATTGTGAACTGGAAAGGGAAAATGCTTAGGGGCTGAGTACGGCTGCATCGTCACTGATTTGTAGAATCATTTTGATTCGATACAGGATCCGATTCAATTTGATTGGAATCTGGAAAGTTTTGCCTCAGTCAGAAATATTACAATTCTGGTCATGTATCAGTATATATCCATAATTTCGTATCTATTAAAAGAAAGCTGACACATGTGAGACTTAATTAGAGATGTAAACAGAGAGTTATGAAACCTGCAGCTGCAGAAGCCAGCGAAAAAAAAAGAGGCAAACACAGCGCGGACCCGCGCTCTGTGTTACGTTTGTATGCAGAATCCGTAAACCTGCTCCCAGTTACTGTTTTAGCTGTATGGTGTTTGACGACATGTTGTGAGGTTTAACCTGAGATGCTGGCGTTTCAGGCATAATAACGTTAATTTACAAATCGACACAGGATTTAATGAATCAATATCACTTTATTCAATTTAGCATGGATTGTAATCAGAAAGGCGATAATCAAAACCCACCCCTAATCAAGAACTTGCAAAGTAAAAACATGATCTATGTCAGGTAGCCCTTTTGTTATTTACATTTAAAAAGAGGATTAGTGTTACTGTGCGCTGGCTGAGTCTGTTTCTTTTCTTAGAAATAGTTTCTCCTGCCCTGGAGAAAATCCACTTGCATGGAACAGAAGAGGCTGTGGAGTGCAGGAACCACACTGCAAGCTGGTAGATATGCAGGTATTCCTGGGTCCTGCAGACTATCACCTAAAAACAATAAACAAAATGATTTTCTAAACGTGTAGCAATGTAATGTACGTATAGTGTCAAATACATTTTTGTAGTCTTCATTAGCTTTAATTCACATGGAAGTGTTCCTAAAGTCATATGCTGTAATGATATTTACATTATGAAAACATGATTTTGGACATTTCAAGTTTTTCACTTCGGCAGATAAAATGAATTGAGCAAAATCAACTCAAAATATTCCCACACGCCAGAACGTCCTCTCTTCCTCGCTGGCTCCATATCTGTCAGTGGAATGATCACCTCGTCGCTATCTGTCACCATCAACACACTCCACGAATCCCGTGGATGATTCACTTCCTTATATCCGTTTGAATCAGGTACCGAAGCAGTTACGTGCGTAATGAAGCTTCGGACGTCACTGGTCACGTGACTTTTGCCAAACGAAGCAAGCCTCGACACAGTGCTTCTGAACCAGTGTGTTGTTTTTTTCGACACACGCTCCGGAGCGTCAGCTTCAAGCGGGCCATCACTAGTAAAAAGCTTTAAATGCTGTTTTGAGACTTCAACACCAAATGGTTTAATACTTTTATCAAAACTTTCTTACTTTGGAAAAAGGTGTGCCTCATGTGGAATTCAGACATAAAAAATTAAATGTGAATGATTTATGTGAAACTTTACAAACATAAAACTTCTGAAATAGAGAAAAGAAAAACTGTACATGTTGTCACAATGTCTAGAGGCAAACAGAGACACAGGTGAATAACCAAAAGTGAGGCTTTATTGAGGGCTGAACAAAGCCACAACATGAGGAAACAGAAAAACTAACAAAATCCTAAACTGGGAAATCTAAGATTAAAATTACCCGAACCTGAAACTAGAACTAGCCAAACCTGGAAACGTGAGGGGACTGAGCGCAGCAGTAACACAGTGGAATGATACACAGACAGACCAATGAAGAGCAAAAGATAAAACACACTAAATATACACAGAAGGAAACGAGGAAATGGCAGATAGGAGGGAGACACAGCTGAACCTAATTCAACATGAGGAGAAAGGGAGGAAGCAAAACAGAATACATTGACATGAGACACGGACTTTCAAAATAAAACAAGAAATACAACCAGCACATACAAAATGAGAAAGTAGCACCAACTACTGTACAATACATCGCAGTAGCACTGCAACACTCACCGGCCAATTTATTAGGTATGCCTGTCCAGCTGCTTGTTAAGACAAATATTTAATTAGAAAATCACATCAGTGCATTCAGACATGTAGAACACACATTGTCAAGAACTGGAACTGCTCAACCTCAGATCAAACAAAGGTTAAGAAGGTTATGAAATAATGACATCCTACAACAAAAAAGTGTTGGAAAACACACAGGGTTATTTCTTTTAACAATCCAACCACAGCCCAGTTGTTTGTCGCAATATTCTTGTGCTAGAGCACCTGAAGTGAGGCTTTTTATCCCAAACAATAATCTGTTACAGCTGAGAAGAGAAGCAGCTCTGACAAAGATGTAGGAGGCTATATATCAGGTTGAAGTAAGAGTCAGAAGAACTCAAAGAAATGAAATTCAGAGTTTGGAGGAAGGATTGTACTCATAATCAACCTGCAGATGTGTTTTTGTAGTTACACTCGCAGTCTGAAGATGGAGATAAAAGCGCTGCAGGCTGAAGCACAATATATGTGGACTAGAAAGGTAAACTGGTTCTTATATAGCGCTTTTCTACTCTTCTGAGCACTCAAAGCACTTTATACAACTTGTGCATTCACCCATTCGCACAAGCACATTTGTCTAAGTGCTTTTTTTAAGCTAAAATTTACACACATTCATACTCCGATGGATGCATCGGAGAGCAATTTTGGGTTAGTGTCTTGCCCAAGGATATGGGCAAGACCCCAGGCATGCAGACTAGGGGAAGCCAAGAATCGAACCACCAACCTTCCGATCAGTAGATGACCTGCTCCACCGCCTGACCTACAGCTACGCCATGTAAAAGACACTATGCACACATCATTCATTGTAACAGCTGTCAACAACTGTGTTGTGTCCTGTAATGTCAGATAGTGATAGTTAAGATGCCGAACTGAACTCAGCCAACACTACGAACTAACCATTTTTTTCTGATTAGATTGTTGAGTTTCTGGTGAGCTCTTCAGGTTGTACTCTGACATGGCTGCAGGGTAATGGATATGTGGCTGTTGAACACAGCATCTCTCTCAAACTTTCACAGTAGAGTAAGTCTGAAAGTCTGTGTCTGCTGGAGTGACACCAGATGCTCCGTCAGAGCTGTAACTCACAGCAGCATAATGAGAACACTCCTGTTGTCTGGGTTGATCTGACTGTACGGTGGAACAAAGATTAACCACATGTTTATTTTTAAAGTAGACTCTGCTGTAGTGGACTTCATCCTCCTGCTTTGGTTGTGTTGAGATGTCATTAACAGGACCAAGGCTGAGCTGAGGGAAACAAACAGCATTAATTTATACTGTACTTTAAACTTGACTCCTTTTACTGTATGTTGAGAAAAATGAAATGACCACTGGAACGTTAAGACAATCCACAAACATCTAATCTCTACCTGTTCAATTTGGTCAGACCTTTCAGTTGTTGGAGGCTGAGCAGAAGTTCTCTGTTTCCTGGTTAAAATGATGAACTGAAAAATGAGTGACTTCAGAGCAGAGATTGAATCTACTGCTGTGAACCAACACTTACCTAACACACCAGCAGACAGTGAGAAGTATTAAAACCAGCAGAGCTGCAGAAACTCCTGCAGCTGCTGGTGTCCATGTTCCTGTGATACTTTGGACAGTGAGAGTCTTTGGAGCAGAGCTGATCTCTTTGTTGGTTTTCACAGCACAGGAGTAGCTTCCTGCATCCTCCCTGCTGACTGGGTCTAGGATCAGATGTTTGTTCTGGTTCTCTCTCGGGGTCAGAGGTCGACTGTTCAAGTACCAAATGTAGTTTGTGTTGTCAGTCAGAGGACAGCTGGTACTGCAGGTCAGTGTGACTCTCTGACCCTCTGTCACCACTGCAGAAGGACTCATCTTCACTCTCAGCTCTGGAAGAGGAACATTGGCAGTGTTGTGTTTAATGTATTGTTGTAAACACAAAACATTTTTCACTAACTCAGTAATGTAATGTGTTACTGTACTAAATTCACTAATCACATTACAATTACAATTATGTCATTACTTGCATTACAAAGGTTTTTCTGTTATCTGCACACCAGGTGGAGAGAAAGAAGAAAAATTTCAAACAAACAAACTTTTCTTTCCTGCCACAATCAGCTGATTTCAGTTTGTGTGCAGGATTAGGAAAAAGGTGGAGCGGTCTACAGCCTCTCCGGATTGTAGGCAAAGACATTACTTTTATCTTTATTGCACGTAAAGAACAGAGCGCGATGATAAAGTGGAAACTGCATCTAGAACAAAAAACAACTGCATTACGTTGCTAACACAACTTTGGATCTTTGCAAACATCTGCACAGACAGCATGCTAGTGCAACGCCAGTCAAGAACCCAGACTGATGATAAAGCTGAGTGAATGCTGACTCCAGCCCAGCAGCCTGAACTTCAATAGGTAACAAAGGCAGTGATGAACAGACAGGCTGCAGCCTCTGTTTCTACCTGTTTATGTTTCTAAAGTAGAATCACTGGGAATCGCTATAAAGTTTCTTTGTTCTGGTTTTCATCTTTGCTTTGTTTTTAGCTTTGTGTTCACAGAGTAACGAGCAGGTGAGCAGTGTAACAATTTACTTTATCTGGTGAGTAATCAAGTGACATACTGTATTACTTTTAAAAGGTGTAACAAGTAATGTGTCATATATTCTTTTTTTGAGTAACGATACCAGCACTGATCAAAAACATTTAATCTCAGAGTAAATCTCCTCTGTGACTCACACACTAAACATTTTGACTAAAGCGACAAACTGGTGCTTTAGTCCTCCTGTTCAGTGAAGAAATGTATTTATTAAAGAAGTGTATTTCACTACAAGTTATACATACATATTTGTACTTTCAGTTTTGTCAAAGTTCAATCTAAATTATCTTAAAAGAGAAAACTTTTTAGTCCACAACTTATTTCTGACGTCAACTAACACAAGTAATTTCACAGATGACAAGTTTTTCCAGTTTTTGTCATTTTTAGTAAAGATAATATTTTGTTTCTTCTTATAGTCAATCTTTCAGTGCAGGAATTTGTGTGGAGTATTTTAACATAGTGGTAATGCTGTTTTAGATGAAGGACCTGAATATTTCTTCCAGCTCTGTATCTCCGAATTGGACCGTATCTAAAATTTACCCTTGCATTTGCTATGATGGACTATTTACTCCATGGTGTAGCTATTTTCTCATAATTAAAAAATCGGAATATTTCTTCCACCTCTGCTCCTGTTCAGACATTAATAAGTAAAGTCTGCTGAGGGAGGAGTTTAGATTTACCTGTGACAATCAAAAAGACTCCAGGCAGATCAGACTGTGTCCATCTTTCATGATCTCTCTTGAATCTGAATGTGTATCCTCCTGAGTCATTCTTCTTCAGGTTTTTGATGGTCAGGATGTGTTGGTTCTTCATGTTGTCCTGATACTCCACACCACCTGCAGCCTCAATCAGCTCTTCAACTTCCACTTTATCTTTTCTCCATTTTTTACTCCAACATTTAAACTCTGGCTTCCTGTTATCAGGATGTGAGTATTCACTTGTGATGTTGACTGAAGATCCTTCCAGAGCACAGATTCTCCTGCTGACATAATTCACTCTCCAGCAGTTTTTATCCTGAACACCTGAAATATAGATGGAAGATTTAGAGTTGTTTGATTTTCTGTATGCTGACACTTTTATTCATAATTAACTGAAAGAAAAAATGAAATGAATTACTCACAGACTTCTGCAGACTGAAGATGCTCGTGGTCTTTTACAGCACAAGAGAACTTGTCTTTTGCAGAGATATGAATTGAAATATGTTGATTCTTGACGTTTCTGCTTCGGTTTTGGTACCACGTGTATGTAGTTTTAGGGTCGGTCAGATTACAGCTGTTGTTACAGGTCAGTGTGACATTATCTGATGTGTAGAAAGTTCTTTGAACACAAACCTCTGAAAGATGATTAATAAAGTTTTCATAACACACAATGACCTATATCATTTTATTTCTGTTTTTAGGATGTGTGCTAACAGATTTATTAACAAAGGTCATATTTAGTGTAATCTTATAAAAGGAAAATTGACATTAAACAAAAATGTGAGAGGTTAGGTGAAAGATGTGTGTTTATCTGTGGAAACTTCACCTCTGGGATATGTGATGGAGCACAGCTCATCTACTGATCTCTGCTTGTAAGAACACATGTTCCCTTTAGCATAGGTCACACTGAAGCAGGTCGCTGTGATGGAATCTGTACAACAAAAGATGTATTGAGATATACTGAGATCATTCTTACATTTATACTAATTTACTTAAATTATTCTGTTTGTTTTGTAGAACAATAAGCATCATGACTCACCCACAGAGACTTCAGGGGCTCTGAGATGCTCGTAGCCTTTGACAGCACAAGAGTATGTGACTGCGTCCTCACTGCTGAGCAGCTCTTGGTACCAGGGAGACCAGTCCTCATAGAGAAACTCTCTGTTCTTGTACCAGATGTAGGCTGCAGGCTTTTCAGTCAGAGGACAG
>NW_024584757.1:10021-12946 GCF_018398535.1 Haplochromis burtoni
ATGAGTAAAAGTCACTGTACCTGCAACAACTTGAAGAGTAATGTTACTGAGTGAACAGTTTCCTGGACTGTCTGTAGTCTTCATACAGCAGTAAGCGTTTGCATCACTCTCTCTTAGATCATTGATGGTTAAAGTTGACTTTTTCTCTTCAGACATGTTGTACGTTACACGTTGTCCATCCACAGAGAGCTCACTCTTTGATCCATTCAAGTGTGCAGTGAACCATTTGCTGCTTGAGGTCAGATGTTGATGTGAGCAGTGCAGATCCACTGATGAACCTTTGAGAGCACAGATCCTGGTTTCTCCTCCATTAACACCTTTAACAGGAAGTTTATTAGTAACAGATTTATTAGAGATTTGCTTATTAGATTGCTGTTATTACCTGTTTTTTTTCCTTTTTTTTCATTAATCATTAAATAATAATGTTATATATTTGTACTGTAAAATCTTAGATGAATTTACAAAGTGTTGCTTAAATGATGCAGTATCAATCTAAAATAATTCAAACAATACAAACAGCTCTAGCTCCATCTTGCTGGGTCAACTTCTCTCTTTCAGTGTGAATGATGAAAATGATGCCAAAAATGACACATTCAGCTGTCTAACACATCGTAGCAAAGTTTAACTTCCTTCTTTCCTTTTGTCTTTTCTTTGTATGTGCATGTTGTGTCTTTTTACCTGAAATATTTTGTGCAATTATTCCTCCTATAATGATGTTTTATCTGTATTTTACTTATTATAGGTTGTCTTTAATCACAAGTTACTGTTCAAAGAGCAGAAAGCTGCAGAGGTGTTAAAACTGTTGTCTGTATCTGGTTTATGATGGAAACATGTCTGTGGTGACAAAGAATCTCCAGGCTGAAGCTCAGTGATCAGCATGAACGGCTGTGATGATGTAGACCTTCCTCTGCTGTCAAGCTGCAGCTGCTCTTTGTATCAATGTAAAGGATCATATTTATTATCGAGCAACCTAAAAACTAATCTAGCCTAAAAAACTCTGACATGTTTCCGCAATCAAACCTCTGTCATAGAGTTTGAAAAGTTTTTGTTGACATCACTGTTTTCTGGTTGTTTTACTAGAATAACTGTCAGGGCTCGGAGTGGACTATTCCAGTAATGATGTCGTACCAACAAAATATTTATACAGTGAGCTGAAAGGAGGCCATTTCTGATGTCTTTGTATATTGACATCATCTCAGACTCCAGCTTTCTGCTCGGTTGTTGTTCAGTTTCCCCTGAACTGCTTTAACATTCATTAGCTCACTTCAAGAGCTCATCAAAGCGGAAACTTTAAGTCCTGCTGATTAACAGTGAATCTCATGTTTTCTAACATCCTTTAATAACTTTCCAGAGTTTTCCTACGTTTAAAACATTCATCCATGAATGCTTTAGGAGGAGAAACATGTATTCCTACCTGAGACAAACTGAATGAATCCCCAAACTAAAAATCCAACTTCTGCCGAGATCATGACTGTCAGATTTCAGCTTCTAGTCAGAAAGTTAAGTGCATTGTTCGTCACACATGCTTAAAAACCCGAACTGACACGTACTAAAGTCAGTTCGGCCAAATATAAACTGCAGCTTTAACACCATCAAACTTCCTCCTGCATGGTGTTTTTTAGAAAGAGCAGACTTCTTAAGCTTAAATTTAACTTGTGAAGTTTTTTTAAACAGCAGAAATTTCTACATTTGCCTGACTGAGGCTGGAGAAGTGTGAAGCTTAGTGTTTTTCTTTCTTTTAAGTAAACAGTTCCTGCCAAGCAAGGGAACAAACATGCTTTATTTGTTTTGAGAACAGCAGTAATCAGTAGTATTATTTTCATACATACACAATTTAAAAAAACAACAAAAGTAAAGCTTAAAAAACACCTCATCTGATCTCAATGGGGAAAGCGTCACAGTGGATATCTATACTGATACAGACTGATGCCACATTGTTTGATGGAAATGAAAACCATCAACCTTCAGAGGGCTGAATTTGATGGAAGTCTGTTTCTAATTGTTTGGTTAATAACATTAACATCAGAGGCCTACTGGAGGTCATTTTGTAGGGCTCTGGCAGTGCTTGCTTTCCTAGTTCTCTCCCACATGGTTGCCCACAAATGTGCCCACAAAATGAAACATTTCAGTGGAAATTTAATTGCTTACCACCAATTTGTCGTGGTTTCCTGGTGGTTGGCCTTTTTTTCCCTGTAGTGTGACCGAGGCCTAATCTACAGCACATCGCTGAACAATTCTGGGAATCTGGAGAAAACACTCTGGGCTAGGGACAAGACAAAGACAACACTTAAAGGCCTGTGATCTTTGGCCTTTCAGGCAGGGCTGCAATGAAAATATGCAAGATTCTGTCATGGAAATCACTGCATGGGTTTGGGAATAATTCCAAAAAACACTGTCAGTGAACAAATTTCATTCCTTTATGGTCACTCAAAGTAAAACTCAGCAATACAAACAGAAAATAGAGACCAATGTCAATTAATATGTCCGACCACCTCCTTTCACAAAATGTACTTCAGGGCAGCTGGATAGTATAATGGTAAGACCACACACCTTTGGAGCGGAGAGCTCAAGTTTGATTCCCTCCTGGTATCCAGCAAGGGACCTGGCTAGGTCCCCCATACCCTAACACCATGTCTGCTGCTCGGACATGATACATTTAAAGGCATGTTGTACTCTGTATGTGACCAATAAAGCTAGTTTCTTCTTATTCTCTGGGAATCACGCTTTCATTCCTCACTTCTTCTTACTTATCAGTTTTTCAGGTAAATTCTCTCTCTTTTTCTTTTTCTTTTTTTTTTTTTTGGTGTCCCGTTTGGATCTTTAGCCATCAGAATTGTTGTCTTAAGGCCAAGAAAGATGCCAAGCGGATTTATTTTACCAAGTGGATCATCATGGCCTTGCCAGGTTGGTCCATTTGATTGACCT
>NW_024584758.1:0-12933 GCF_018398535.1 Haplochromis burtoni
GAGTAAATCACATCACAGAATATGATAAGCTTATGTTGAGGCGAACTGAAGAGGAGGACAGGGACAGGTGCTGCTAGGGCGAGACAGACGTCTCTCTTGGTATCGGATCGGAAGGGAAATCAGTGGTATCGCACATCACTATTGCTTTAGATGATCATTTATTTATGTATTTATTTGTTAAAGGCTACTTTACTGACAGTTGTTTCCCACTTTCTTTATAGCTGAATCTAATATAGGCATCCGAATGCATTTCAGAGTGTAGAGAAAATTTTAATAACATCTCCTAGTAATTCAGCGTACAATTTAACCACAAGCCTAAGCCGTCATGCAGTTCACATAATCACTCTCAAGCTAATGCAAAAATAAAATAAACTCTGAAACACCAAAAAATAACAGATAATAGATTTTATTCTTATATTTAATGTCTAATTTCGTGTCTTTGATGTCTCTAATGAACTTGATGTTTATCAATCTTTAAAAGTTAATGATACTTTAAACTAAGCATACCCAGTAAACTGATCATTGAGGGCAGGCGTGTTAATGTGTACTTGTGTTGTATGAAAAGTATGAATAGATGTAAGTACAGAGGAAAAAATGTTGGTGTGAGGAAGGTTTTAAAAATAAACAAACTATAATTATTCTTCATGAAAAAAATGAAATAAAAAAAGTTGTATGAAAAGAGAGAGAGAAGGTTCCAAATAAGAGGATTTGGGGGGGGGGGAAGTGAATTTATTTCACTTTAAGAAAGAATAAGAAACAAACTATTCTTACTTAAGTGGATTTTTCAAACTTTAATTTTATTCAAAAGTGCCTAAATAAATAAAGGTGTGCATCTTATGCACTTTTTAATAGAATGTTGTTGAAGTTGGTGAGATCTATTTAGAAGATGCGAGAAGTTAAAGATGAGCTTTACTGTGCCACAAACATCTTTATTAATAGAAGCTTATTTCTCTTTTCCAGTAACAACTTTCTACGTCTCTGTGTACTCAAAGTGACTCAACAGAGTGAGAAACATTTGGAGAAGATTCTCAATGTGGATGAGTTTGTGAAACGGGTGTTTTCAGTCATCCACAGTAATGACCCTGTGGCCAGAGCCATCACTCTGAGGTAATAATGTGAAATCATGAATAGACACGAGTGGCGCATCTGACCCTAGCACACTCTTCTGTCAACCCTCTGCATGTCCTCCTTCACTACATCTACAAACCTCCTTTGTGGCCTTCTTGCCTGGCTTTGGCATCCTTTGCAGTGTATCCAGTGTCCTTCTTCTGCACATGTCCAAAACATCTCAGCCTTGCCTCTCTAACTTTTACTCCAATATGCTCAACCTGAGGTGTCCCTCCTTTCTTATCCTGTGCATTCTCTGTGAGAATTGTAACATCTTCATCAAATTACCCCAATACTAGTCTCCATCCACTCCACCCTGCCTGCACTTTCTTCTTCACCTTTGTTGTGCACAGTCTTTTTCAGTCATCTCAGATTTTTCAAAAGAAAATTCCTGCTGTCTTATGTGTTCAGGATGCTTGGTAGTTTGGCCTCCATCATCCCAGAGAGGAAGAATGCCCACCACAGTATTCGCCAAAGCCTGGACTCTCACGACAATGTGGAAGTCGAGGCAGCCATCTTTGCTGCCGCAAGCTTCTCTGCACAGTCAAAGTAAGGAAACGATGACTAAAAGTGAGCTCTGATGTATGGGATGATGTTTTAGATGATCTAATTGTGGTGTGGCTTTTTAATTAATTAATTCTTTTTCATTTTCAGAGACTTTGCAGCTGGTATTTGCAACAAAGTTAGTGAGATGATTCAAGGTAAGATGTTTATTCTGTATTTAAAATGTCTCAGATCACGTGAAGATAAACGAGAGCTGTCGTGGTTCAAAGCTTCATTATTACTGATGTCTTTTGTTTTTAGTTTTCTCACTAAACTGAGTGCAGCTATTCTTTTTTTTTTTTTTCTTCATGCTGAAATCACAGAGAAAAAGAAACACAAAACACTGCAAATACACATTTTGCTGAACCCAAATATAACCCAGCAGATAACATCTGCATCTTTTACATAATGTTTGCATTGATCTTTTCTTCCACCTCAGGTTTAGACACTCCTGTGGAACTGAAACTGAAGTTGATCCCCATGCTGCAGCACATGCATCATGACGCCAGCCTGGCATCCAGCAGCAGAGAGCTTTTACAGCATCTGGTGAACTCTTATCCTTCCACCCCCATGGTCATCGTCTCCCTGCATACTTTCACCCAGTTGGCCGCCTCTTCCCTCATAGATATCCCCAAGCAGGTAGACCCAACTTGCTCGCACACAGCAATGCCTCCTTTCTTTCGGTTTGTTGTGGTGAACCTCTGATTTGGTTCCTAATCTGTTTGCAGCTGCAGCTCCTCCTTCAGTACCTAAAAGATGATCCGAGAAAAGCTGTGAAGAGACTTGCAGTTAACGATTTAAAGCTCCTGGCTAAAAAGGCTCCTCACCTGTGGATAAGAGAAAACACTCAGGTAGAGCCCCAGATGGCAACAGTTGCACTGTAGGGTTGTTGTGATGTTTAAAATCTGTCTGCAATCTAACAGCTTTTACCTTTGCAGGTGCTGTGCGAGTGTGCTTTGACTATCCCCTACAACAGTTTGAAGCTGGGGATGTTGGCCGTTCTCTCCACCCTCTCTGGAACTATTGCGATCAAACAGTATTTTAGTAATGTGGGAGGTAATGTTTACGCTTAAATCGCTGCATTTAGGAAACAAAGAATGCCACTCTGAACTGATCTGCATTCTCTAAAACTTTCTTCTCAGGTGGCTCTTTGGTTCCACCCCGGCTCACTGACCTGGTTAAGTTGGCACAGGAATGCTGTTACCACAGCAACCTGGCAGTAGCAGCTCACGGGGTCATAGTGCTCACCAACATTGCCATTTCCTGTCCAGAGAAAGGTTAGTTAGACTGGGCAATAACCTATTTGGGGGATGCTTTTAATTCTTAATCAGTGTGGTAATATTTGTTGTTGTGTGCATCTCCCCCTCCTCAGATATAGTACAGCTGGAGCAGGACACAGTTTTGGGAGTGGAGTCCCTTCTGATGCTGTGCAGTCAGGACAACAGCCCCAGTGCACAAGCCACACTGAAAGTAAGACATTAGACCCCTGAGGAGGCAGAGTTTACATTATAAAACATCTGAAAAAGTACCACAATGTATTTTAATTTAAATTTGGAAAACTGGTTTGGTTTGGCTGGACTTTTAAGAGTTACAGGTTCATTGTTACTCCTGCCCTGCTCACTGGACCAATTGAAGTTTCTCATGCGTACATGGTTCAGGGATTTGTCTGACAGAAATGTGTAACGGCAGCTGGTTGACGGTGGTTCCTGGAGGTTTCTGGTTCTCACTGGATGAAATTAGTTGCGAAGGATCTGCCACAACAAAAATCTCCCAGTGATTGCCTGGGTTGAGCGCACGTTGCCTGTAGTTCTTCATGTTTGCCTGAAAAATACTGGTTAACTATTAGAATAAAGAAATGTTTTTCTTTAATACCAGCTGCACAAACTTTGCAAATGAGGTGAGAATTATTTTGGGAGCGTTTCTCCATGCCTCTCCTTACATTCATCTCATCAGCCAACCCTTATCTACATTTTGCTGTAGTAACACCCATCTCTGCATTTTCTTGTTTTCAACTTTAGACAGCTCTCACCTCATTGGTTAAGCTGCTGAAAAGTCGACCCCATCTCAGCCAGTCTGCAGTGGAATTCCTGCTCGGCCAGCTCCACTTGTCCTGCGACTCCTCTCGTGTTCTCATGTGTCACGCTCTGGCGGCCATCGCCACCCACCTGCCTGTGCTGGGGGACGGTATGCTGGGGGATCTGGTTGATCTCTACAGGGTGGCCAGTCACTCGTCCACCGATAAGCAGCAGGAGCTTCTGGTGAGAGATGTGCAAGGATTCACGCATCAGCTGATGTATGGAGACTAAATGATACATGATGCAGTTTTATTTAGCCTTCATGTTTTAATAGAAGGTAGAGGAACCTCACAGGAGCATCCGGTTAATATTTACCTCCTTGTTTTACTGCCTTTACATATCGCCGATTTCTAGTTTCACACTCATCGCCCCCTACTGTCACTGCTGCAGGTTTCCTTGGCAACAGTGATTTTTGTTGCAAGCCAGTCGTCTCTGTCAGCCGAAGTGAAGACTGTCATCAAACAGCAGCTGGAGAACGTTGCTAACGGCTGGACGGTGTATCGCATTGCACGGCAAGCCTCGCGCATGGTGAGATCTTTGGATCAAAACGGTGTTGCAAACAGCCACGAAGTGCCTCGGATCTCCGGCAAGATGATTATTTTCTTATCGTTCACCTGCAGGGATGCCACGAGTTCTCCAGCGAGCTGTACCAGTGTGTGCGGACTCGTGTGGCCTCGGAGCACTTCTACTTCTGGCTGAGCAGCCTGAAGGAGTTCTCCCAGGCTGAGCAGTGCCTGAGTCACGTGGAAGACGGGGACTACAGCGGAGCCATGAGCGCCATCGCAGAGGCCTTGCGCTCCTACCAAAAGGGCATCGCCTCCCTCACAGTCAGTTAACTGCCAGGCATCTGCTTGTCAAAAACCATTAATACTGTTTATCTATCACCAGTGACAGGATGCTGAGAGCTGCTGATAGCCAGTGTGGAGAGGGGTGCCATTAGAGCTGATTTCAAAGCAACTCTAACTGCTAATGACGTGACTCACCTAGAATCTCGTTAGATCAACTCAACCCGCGCCACTATTTAACTGCTGTGTCCTTATTTATCTGATTAATCCCTCCCTGCAGGCTGCCAGCACTCCTCTGAGCCCGCTCACATTCCAGTGCGAGTTCATTAAGCTCCGGATCGACACCCTGCAAGCTTTGTCGCAGCTCATTTGTACCTGCAACAGTCTGAAAACCAGCCCTCCTCCCGCCATCGCAACCACCATCGCCCTCACTTCAGGAAATGAGCTGCAACGCTGTGGCCGCATCTCAATGCAGGTGACATGCTGAACTTTGGCCTGAGAGGAGTGGACTCCCTTTTATTTATTTACTTATTTTGAATTTGTGGTTACAGCATGTCAAAGGTCACTATTTAGGCTTTCTGTTAATGCACCAGCAAACTGGAGCAGATTGTTCATCATGCTGAAGAGGTATTTGCTTTTAACTAGGAGGTAAATTTGATTTAAGGTCAGTGTTCAATATAGTTTTCCCTTTTGGGCCTCCGGGTCAGTAGCTCAGTTTTACTTGGATCTTTTCACTGGACGACAAAAAGCCAGTATAATTATTTTATTTGCCTAGCTTTATCTAGAGGAATAAAAGCATAGTTGTGAAGCTGCGATGCGTTTCTCTTCTCTCCAGATGAAGGTGTGCATGGATGAGTTCAGAAGTCTTGCTGCTCGCTATGCTGACTTACACCAGTCGTCGTTTGATGCAGATTATGCGACCCTTCGCAATGTGGAGTTGTATCCTTAAACACACATCATCATACTTTTATACTTTCCTTCTTCTCTCTCTTTTTTCTTTTCTTTTTAAATATCATCTCATAACTCATGTCCTTAAGTTTTCTTTAACTGTTTGCCCAGACAACAGCAGAGCTGCTTGCTCGTCTCCCACGTGATTGAAGCTTTGATACTGGACCCACAGGCTGCCAGGTGAGGGCTGCTCTGAGTGTCAACAAATAATTTGATTTGAATGGATCTAGTTTAGATTAAATATAGAGGATTTTTCCTCTATATTTTGGTTTTATTTTATTAGCTTTCAGCATCACACGTAGAGGTAGCCCTTTATAAGCTGCACACAGATGTATGACAGTGTAATAAAAGTAAATGCACCTTATTTTATTTGACAAAAGCTCCTCCACTGGACCGTGTACTCGACCGATCTGTAGAGAAAGCGCTTTGCAGCAACAGGTCCCTTCTGTGAATTCCCCCGACATGTCTTCCATCTGTTTCTGTAATGTAGTTTTCAGGAGTACGGCACTGTGGGGTCGGTCCAGACGGAGAGCGAATATGAGCGACGGATGATGTCGGTCTTTAACCACGTGCTGGAGGAAGCGGAGAGCCTCACCAAGAAACACCCTCCTGTCTCACATCTGGTAAGATTAACACTCGGTACTTCATCATCGATGGTCTGGTACTAATGCCACAGACAAAGGAGTTAAAAATCCCAAATTGTGTGGATGAAATTATGTTTCTTTAGTCAGTCCGTGACTGTTATTTGTTAATGTTTTTTAACAAAATCTAAAGAAACATCTTGTTTGCAGTTTTGTAATATTTCACACAGTTTGTGCAGAAACTCGTGCATGGCTTCATTCCAGGTACTCCGGCTTCCTCCCACAGACAAACACATGCTTGATAGGTTAACTGGTGATTCTAAATTAGCCGTAGATGTGAATGGTTGTCCATCTCTCAGTGTTAGCCCTGTGAAAGACTGGAGAGTGTCACAGGGCGGTCTCTATAACTCCGAGTTGGATCAGTGGGAGGTGATGGATGGATGAATATGTAGAAACACTGAAAACATTACAATAATTAGAAATATAACCCCAAATATTAGAAGGGTTCTCAGGGGCTGACAACAAATGGTCTGCATATACTGTAGCTCTGACAAAGAGTCTGTGTTACCTTATTTAACCTTAGGATTTTAGTGTTCTTTTTGAACATCTCATAAACAAACACAGAAAGACAAACAACCAAAATCTATAATGTTAAAAGCAAAAAAAGCAAATTTTGCGGGGCTGCAAACTACCTCACATAACTTTCCGTGAACCTGTCGCACCGATAGATGAAGTCTGGTTAAAAAAATAAAATAAAAAATTGGAGAACTTTCATATTACAGTAGAGCGAGGGTCATAAAGGACCCCACTCAGTTGCTTTAAGGTTGGGGGGAAAAAAATGGAAATGACAAAAATGAAGTGGGAGCAAATGATGAAAATGTGTTGCTTGTTTTTTCAGCACACCAGCTGTCTCTGTGATGCTGTCATAGCTTTGCTGAAGGTGCCGCTGTCTTTCCAGAGATATTTCTTCCAAAAGCTGCAGTCCACCAGCATCAAGGTAACTGTTTTTAGTTGGTTTAAAGAGAAAAGCACAATAATGATATGCATATTCTAAGGCACAGTCACCACAGGCTGTCTTCCCCCAAGCTAGCTGTTTATTGGACTTGGATAATAAGATTGATATCGCTTAGGAGTAGATATGTAGCTAATACAGGGAGACAGCAGGCTCAGCTCAGGACAAAGACTGGAGACGAGGTAAAATCTGCCTGCCAGCACTTCTAAAGCGCACTAATTCACATATTATGTAAAATCACCTCTCTGTGTTTTTATGGGGATTATGTGCTGGACTGTTTCTTGGCTGGGCTTCTTGGAAAGCAGTGCGTCGAGCCAAGAAATAGTCCAGGAAATAGCCCGCTGTAAGAGGAACGCATGAGACGTTTCCACAGTGTCACTTTAGTATTTTAACGTGTACATCTCTCTTGGCTGTTTTGGTCGATAAGGTGGGTGTTCATCAGAGGAAGGAAGACATTCTTCCTTTGGTACTCTGAAGGTTTATGTGTGTTGTGTTTTTTCCAGCTCGCCCTTTCACCATCCCCGCGAACACCGAGCGAGCCAATCCCAGTGCAGAACACTCAGCAGCTGACCTTGAAGGTGGAGGGTGTGGTGCAGCACGGCTCAACTCCGGGACTCTTCAGAAAGATCCAGTCAGTCTGTCTTAATGTTACCTCAGTTCTTCAGAGCAAGACGGGACCTGACTACAAGGTGTGTGGCCTCAGTCAAAGTTTTTTTATGTACTTAGTTTGTATTGACACTTAAACAACTTAGACGTCACAAATCTTATTTTCATTGCCACTTTTACAATTGTTGCGACAGAGTACAATGCTAAACACAGATTTGTAAACTCTCTCTCTGTTGTTTAAATATCATAAAAATAGGTCTCCATGTCCTCATAAAGAGCATGTTATTGGTTCTAAAAGACGAATTTCCCAAACACTATCCAGCCACATATATGTTGCAGGATATAGTTTCCACTATTGTCAATAGTAATAATTACAGATGACTGCAAATGAGTGCCAGTTTAACACAGTCAAGTGGATTTTTGATTTTGTTTTTTTAAGTTACACCAGAAACTGAGATTCATCAGAGCAGGCAACTTTTTCCCAGGCTTCTAGAGATTGATTTTGATGAGCCCGTGTGATTTGTAGCTACAGCTTCCTGTTTCTTGTTCTGCAGCTGCAGCCCATTTGCTTCACTGTTGTGCAGTCAGAGATGCTCTTCTGCATGCAAGTCCGACCCCTGACACCTTGCTGCGTATATCCCTGCTCTCTCCTCGCCTCTTTCCTGTCTACTCTGCACTACCCGACTTTGAAATAAAGGCGAAAAGCCCAAAAATACACCTTAACTTTTGATGCTCTGATGCTCAGTTCGAACTCAGAGGTTGTCTTGATGACGTCTGCATGCCTAAATGCATCGAGATGATGCTATCTGGTTGGCTGATTGGATGTTTTCATTACTGAGCAGCAGAACGTGTATCTAACAAAGCAGCTTAATAGACATTAGCGTTGCTGTGAATAATGAGCTTGTGATTTCTCTGAGGTGCTGTCTAGTTCACTATGTTTAAGAAAGGTCAGCGATCTTCTCAGCTGATCTCTAAAACTGGACAACTCACTACAACATAGTTTAGATGGATTAAATGGCACAGATTAGACCAGTTTGACCAGTATAAACGTTTTAAACAGTTTTTTTCCCATTTCAGATTCCACTAGATACTAAAACAAATGAGATCAAGCAGCGTGTGGAGCCCCACAACGACTACTTCAGCACCCAGTTCCTGCTGAATTTCTCCATCCTGGGCACCCACACCGTCACCGTGGAGGCCTCTGTGGTGGATGAGAGTGGCATAGAGTGGAAGACGGGGCCCAAGACGACGGTGTCAGTAAAGTCTCTGGAGGACCCGTACTCCCAGCAGCTCCGTCACCAGCTGCAGCAGGGCGGAGCTCAGCCCGCGCCACAGAGGAGCACATACACTCGCTTCTAGTAGTGCTTACAGTTTGACCTTCTGCACTTGACCTTGTAGAAATTAAATATGTACATATTTTTTAATGATTAAAATACCAAATTGATTTAAATAATAACTTGGTGTGTTTTTTTTTTTTTTTTGAACACTTTATTTCTTTTAACTCATCTATTTCATCTATGCTCATCTTTATATCTTTTGCTGTCTGGATAACATCAAAATGCCTAATTTAATGCAGCTTTTTAATTTTTCACATGTTCTCAAATAGGATTTCATGCGTGCAGTAGCCTCTCTGGGATAGTTTAATGCTAAACGTCCTTGGATTTAGCGTCCTACATACATGCGGTTGCACAGACAGCCAACAGGGGGCAGCCCATAGTAATTAACGGAGCATCTTCATTTGAAGACCATTACAATCTGTGCTGTCAGCCTCATATTTATCTAAATGACTGGTCTATAACATCATATTTAACACTTTCTTGATAGTTTAGCGTTTTAAATTTTTACCCCTCAGTTGACTTTCCTGTTATGTTCATCAGCATTTAAGCACCTAAAAGTGAGCTATAATTATTTTAAACTTTTATAATATTATTAATTTTGCGCTCACAGCGTTCCTAAAATACCATAACGCTGTTTCTATCCTAGAGAAGAAAAGGCAAAGCCTGTTAAAAAATAATAATTATAAAATATCCACAACCAAATGTGAGCTTAAAAACTAACTGGAAATGTGCCGAGATGACTTCAGATGTAGTCATAAGATTTTTTAAAATTTATTATTTATTTTTGTGGTCGTAGACTGAAACCAACCATCAGCACTTCAGAGTCTGCGCACTCAGACTACTGGCAGGCGTCAGATGATCAAGCGAGAAGCGCTTAAAAAACAACAACATCCGCTTTTGGTTTTCAAAATCAGTGTCTCGATGACCTCATTGTGCAATAGAAATTCAAATTAGTTTCTAGTTCACATTGAACTAGTGTGGCAATGATTACAATATTATTATTATCATCATTAGTAGTAGTGGTAGTATTGTAGTATATATAACATTATTCCATAATATAGGTAATATTATTTCATTGAACTAATAAAAGTATTAAAAACAAAAAACAAGAATAAGTAGAGTATGATCACATGACCAGAGCAATAAACATTTAAGAATACAGTTCATATTATAAGTTCAAGATATTTAATTATGGAGAATTTAAAAAATAAAATAAATGTGAAAATTTATTTTATACAAGATCTGGCCAAACAATAAATGTTTAGAAACATTTAATTTTCTTAATACAAGAGCCCAACATTTCATTACACAAAAAAGTTAGAAATGATTTATTATGGCAAAAACTAAACAGTAAAAGAAAACATATACATAAATGTATGTAAAACATCCTCACAGGACAACACCATTAACGTTAAAGCTTTTCATAACTTTGCGAAAAGAATACATTTAAAAATGTAATATATTCAGGTATAAAAATTGCACAAATAAATATGGAGAAAAAAAAGCTCAAAGATTAAAAACATGATGAATATGTGACAATGATCTGTTTGTAACTTTGTAAATAATCAGACATTTGAATCTTTAGTGAACTAATCAAGACTTATTCGTTGGAACCTACATCCTTTTTAGTAACCAGCGTGATCTGACTAGGAAGGATATTGTCAGGTGTTTTGTTTCCGTTTTTATATGGATGATCTTCCTAAAACATTAAACAAAGTGAACACTGGAAGTATGATGGGGGTCTTGTTAATCATCCAATATAGGCTGATAGTTGTTCCAGCAGCTGCTCGGGGTTGACTTAATTTATAATTTGTTGAGTTAAACTCTAAAAAAGTGCAATAATTTTTGCTAATTCTGTTTGGGTGATCATTGTTTAAATGTATAGACTATAGTCAGATATTTGGATAACAGGAATGATCTCTGTGATGATGATGATCATAATCCTTATCCCTCTGAAGCTACTACACCTCTGCACCTCATCCTTTCAGTGGACTGTGTAAAAAGGTCCACTGAGCTCTCTCCTAGATATCTTCATACTTCCACAGGTATGTCATATGGACCGTTCTGATTTTCATCCTCTCAATAGCTAATCTCACTTCCTCCTTAGTAATCGTCTGCACTTCCTTATTTACTAACTTTCCTCCTTCTGTTATTACCTCTCTCTCTCAGGAGCTCCTCAAACTACTTTATCTTCTCAGTGAGGAATCCAACCTTATAAGAACATTTAACAATGTTAATCTACAAAAGTGACTAAATACTAAAGGCTCCTGGCGTGGACATGTAAGGATTTTTAGTTAAGCCTTTTATTTTCATTTAATAGCATAATATCTAGACCAAAAAAAAGAAAAAAAGCTGACTTTGTACGATTACTACTAAGAAGATTTTATTTTGAAGGCAGGATCATATCATTTCCGATCCTGTTGATCTTTTGTGTACATTGACGCGGTGTGATCGGCATCCGGAGAAAGACAACGGCTCTTGGAAGCTAGAGACGAGAAATCGCTGATCTTTGTATTTGATGTGTACCTGCGGTGCATATTTTAAGGCGCGTTTGTCTAACGATCAGGGCTGATCCCAACAGGCCTCCCCTCGTCGGCTGAGCCGCCTCTCGTCAATATTCGCTAATGGGAGGTCGGCTAACTTGACGATGACGATGATGGTGATGATGATGATGCATCAGAGGATTTATCCCGGTGTCTGACTGAGATGGAGCCAGCGGCGCTCGAGTGGAGTCGCTTGCTAGCCAGCTAGCGAGCTAACGGTGCCCTCCGGGATTGAGCGTGTTCCCAAGCAGTCCGCGTTTTATAGCTAAATGGGTGCAGCCGCAGTTTTATCGCGCAGTATTTCCACCTTTGACCCCCACGTTTGATAGCCCGACCATGCCGACCTGCAAATACTGCTAACTTAACCTCCTGGGTTGGGTACACGTGACAGCGTTTATCTCGCTCCAACAATTAGCTGCACCTTCGGCCGTCCTTGGATGCTTCAGTGACGGTAACCGGGTGAGTAACATGAGCTACAGGACTTTTACTACTCAATTACAGGGGTCGGGCTATATTCTGGATGAGGCACACGGCTATTGCGCTTTGCAGGAGCCTCCAGACACCCAGCGTACGAGTTAACGTGTGTTATTGTCTCGTAAAACACTGGAGTGTTAAGTCTTAGCTTCCTATGCTGTGCGTGTCGGTCTATTTTGCAATAGTGCCAATATTTATTAACTAATCTCGTTATGCTAACTCACTCCACCGCTAGCTAGCATGTCATGAAGTACTCGACCGTGTCCTGAGCGGCTGGTCCTTTTATGGTGCTGTCTTTGCAAGGAAAACTGTAAAAGATTGGCCGCTAGCAGACTGTCGCTAAAGAAGGAGCGGGCATATTTAAGAGTAAATCTTCATTATCAATACTGTGACTGCAGCGTCCAGGACGCGTGTGTTACATATAAATTCCGTGAAATAGCCTCAGCCGGTTAGCGGCAGACTGCTTGGTTTACAGAGTGTGTGTACGGATGTGTGTGTGTAATAGCTATGAGTAAATTTGGGGATTGGTTCAGACAGTTTGTGTACAGTGAGGATAACGTGATGCAAGTTGCACACATGACTTGTTTCCTGTCTTGTGAAACAAGTCAGTAGGAGAGGCTAACTGCTGCCGTGCGTGTGTCCTTTTGCAGACGGTGTGTATCAGGATGGCACAGCTCTTGGATGGGGCCGGGAAACTGGTCTGGGTTCTCCTCAGATCCGTGCTCCGTTTCACTTTTATGTTCATCAACAACTGTGTAGCCATCCCATCCTACTGCTTGTACCTGATGCTGCTTCAACCCCTGAGAATATGGGACCGCTCCGTTTTCTGGCACATTGAAGGCATCATGTTCAAGTGGTTGCTGGCCATGGTGTCTTCATGGGGTTGGGTTGCAGGTTATACAGGTAAGATGTTTTGTTTTGT
>NW_024584759.1:0-10490 GCF_018398535.1 Haplochromis burtoni
TTTGTGTGTTCGCTCGGACACGTGAAACATTAGAGGCAACATTGATTGCCAGGTATGATAAGTCTTGTTTCCTGTTGCGACATTAAGATGGTAGGGTCAGAATTTGCCATAAACAACTTGAAAGTATCCATGCAGGATCCATCCAGCCTTGTATCAACAGTTCAGGCTGCCGGGGGTATAATGGCGTGGGGAATATTTTCTTGTTGTTGTTGTTTTTTGTTTTCAAATAAATTAAAACCAACAAAGACAGATGATAATATGACAGTGACTTTATTTGCTTGGCACACTTTGCTCTCCTTGGCCCCCACTGAGGATTGTTTAAATGTTACAGGCGAACTGCTCATTGTTGCTGACCATGTCAATCCCTTTATCGTCACAGTGTACCCAGGAAATGACTTCTCTCGGTCCACAAAATACATGTAGACTGGTTTGGAAAACTCCCACGGACCCTCAAATATTTTTGAAAGGATAAATAACTGGTCTAGTGTTCCGCGACCAGGTTGAAAATTGCATTGTTCCTCCTCTATCCGAGGTTGAACTGATGGACAGACTCACATTTCCAGTACCCTGGCATAGACCTTTCCAGTGGGGCTGAGTAGTGTCATCCCCCTGAAGTTTGAGAACACCCACCACCTTATCAAAGATGGGATCCACCACCCCAGTCTGTCATTTCAGAGATACCATCCAGATGTCCATGTGATATGGTATAGAGGTGTGTCAACCAAAACAGCCCTACAACATCCAGAGCATTCAAGAACTCTGTGCACCCCAGGGGCCACAAAGAAGTTGTCTAACTACCTCAGTGACCTGGCCTCAGGAGAGGGCTCGTCGTCCCCCTTGTCCCCAAACTCAGCTTCTTCTACAGAATGTGTGTCAGTGGGATTAAGGAGGCCCTCAGAGTATTCCTTCCAACTCCCAACTACATCCTCACCTGAGCACATCAGCACCCCACCCCCACTATACACTGTGTGAGCAGAGCACTGCTTCCCTCCTCAGTTGCATGGAAATTTGCCAGAATTGCTTCAAGGCAGACTGAAAGTCTCGATCCATGGCCTCACCAAACATCTCCCACACCAGCGTTTTTGCTTCAGCTACAATCCGAGCCACAAACCATTTGGACTGCCAGTACCCATCAGCTGTGTCAGAAATCCTACAGGCTAAACAAGCCTGAAAAGCAACACCTTGCAGTTGCAGCTCCTTGCAGGAGCCTCAGCGATGGAGGTGTAGAACATGTTCCATTCAGACTCAGTGTCCCCAGCTTCCCATCAAATCTTTTGTAGCTCTGCTGGGGGTGGGAGTTGAAGATCTCCTAGACTGGGGCCTCTGCCAGGCATTCCCAGTGCACCTGGCAAATTTGGGTGTGCCAGGTCTGTCCGACGTCTTTTCCCACCACCTGATCCAACTCGCCACCAGGTGTTGATCAGTTAACAGCTCTGCCCTTCTCTTCACCTGAGTGCTACTTAGGATGTCCTGGTGCGTTGTGCACTTATGAACATCCTTATGTGTGAACACGGTGTCAAACTACCGTGACTCTTGAACCACTGGTGCAATTGCAAAATTCCAGCAGTTCCTGAAAGCAGCAATTCTGTGCTTTTTACTGATATTAGGGTCATTATGGTAATCCTAAGCAAGGCACCACATCCAAGTCTTGGCAAAGAGCACAGAAAACAAGACAGCAAGCAGCAAAAATAAAACAATAAAAAACACGATAAAGAGCTCTTCGTCTGGTCCCCTCACACAGGACCTGTTTGCTTTTGGAGACTACCAGGGGGCAGCAAAAGTCCCTGGACAACATAGTCCCTTGGATCACTGGGACACACAAACCCCTCCACCATGACAAGGTGCCAATACATAGAGGGACTATGACAGTAGTATGGTTCAGTTTGTCTAAATGTTTTCATTGTAGTAAAACAAATTCTAAGAGCATTAGGGATGCTCACAGCAACATTAGTCACGTCAGTTGCATCTCTGCCAGTAAGGACATCAGCTGCTGTCAATCTGCGTAATCAGAAGATCACTCTCACCTGCCTGCCCACCTGTTCACTATCCTCGCCTGCTCCGCTTGGAAGGACGCTTCCCTCTCGGCTCATCGACACCCCGGACCTTCTCTGGCTTTCCCCGCAGTGCCGCTCACCCTTGTCTCAAGTAAGCCACCCACACATTCCACAGTACAGTCATGTCCCGTCCCTGGCGGCGCATATCGCTAACTCCTCTCTCTCTGATTTCACACCCACCTCTCTGCGAGACTTTTCCTGTGCACTTTCACTTTTCACTTGTAAATAAATTCACTTTTGCATCGAACCACTCCGAGTTCAGTGTCTGCTTTTAGGTTCATTCCTGTGCCGCCCGTGACGTAGCTCTGTCTCCCAGGACATGAAGCAGGCATCGAGGAAATCCAGGCCCCAGAAATCTAGAGCCCCCCCAGAGCACGAGAGCCCATGGAGGACCACCAGAGGGGCAGTCGCACCACCCACCTAGAAAAGAGCTGAGGAGAGCCCCAGAGGGGTGGGGAGGGTCACCAGCAGCAGCCACAGTGCAGAAGCCACAGGGGGCCATGGTGACAACCCCGCAGGCTTTGCTGAGAACTGGCAAAGTCAGGGTGGAACGATCACCGGCCCCAGAGATCTGAGAGCCAGGGGCCCTCCACACCCCAGAAGGGGCCCGACCAAGCCACGGGCTCCAGGCCCTGCCAAGGAGCCGCCAGGAGTGAGCCACTACATACCTGGGCACCTAGCCCCTCCAGGCCCCCACACCTGGAGGGGCTTCAGATGTTCCCAGAGAGGTGGGGTCTATGACCCGACCTGGCACATGGACAAACAGGCACACACAGACACAAATATGCATTCCCACCCTCGTGCACACATATACAAATACTCAGCACTCGCACAACACGGAGACACACAGAACTGAACGCAGTACACGCACTCACACTCCCCAAATGGATCCAGGCACCACCACCCCCAGAGGGGAAGCCCACCAGCTCGGACCCAGACCAGATGGCCAGCTCCTCCTCCCAGCCCCCATCCGCGATGGTGACGAGGGTGTGAAGACCCCATACCTCACGCCACCCGCTCATATGTGGTGTTGCTGCGTGCTGCTCTAAAGTGCATTTAAAACATGGCAGGGGCACAGTGCCAGCTACCTCTGCCAGACAGCAGCTGGTGTCAGCACGGCCCCTCCCAAGAACCCTCAATGTCTACATGTGTTTAAAATCGAGAGTCGGGCACCGGCACCAGAGGTGACGGTGAATGAACAGACTGTCCTCTGAATGCCGTTTAATGTGCCCACCCCCAAGGCCCTATATGTATGTGTTATGAGAGTGTGAGTAATGTGAGTAATGTGAGTGTCTAAGTTGTGGACAAAACTGAGGCACAGGTGGCCAGAAGGAGACAGAGGAGGACTGCCTCCTGCACCTACGTGCTCCCTCAGACGTGACTGCAGACGCGCCAAAAGGAGATGGGAAAAGGACAGATTGCACGTTTCCCTACAGATTTTAAGGACTCGTCTTTCTGCTCACCAAGAAGCTGTAAAAACTGCAAAGACAACGTTTGCCTCAAACTTAGTGTCAGTAAACAGTCACAGGCCTCAGGTACTTTTTAATGTCCTTAACCGCTTTCTTAGTTCATGTGATAATGCTGGAGTCATTTCTTCACCAAGTATGTATGATGATGCTTTAGCATTTTTTTAATGTCAAGATCCTATTGATTAGGGCTCTTGTCTCGTCGTCTGCTGCCTCAGATCAGAGTCCTTCTCCTGTGTGCTCAGCTGTCTTAGAGCAGTTTGATCCCGTCTCCCTTAAGGACTTGACCGCGGTAGTTAGTAACCTAAGATCATCACACTGCCCCTCTGATTGTCTCCCCCCGAGCTTGCTTAAAAGCACTTTTAATACTGTTGGGCCTTTTATCCTGAGATTAATTAATACGTCCCTTGCTACAGGCTCGTCCCATCATGCTTTAAACAAGCTGTAGTTCAGCCTCTTCTTAAAAAACAAAACCTGGACCCAACTGTTCTGTCCAACTACAGGCCTATCTCAAAGCTTCCTTTTCTATCTAAAGTCTTGGAGAAAGTGGTCTACCTACAGTTGCAGGCACACCTTGATTTTAATATGATCTCTGAAAAATTTCAATCTGGTTTTAAATCACTACATAGCACTGAGACGGCACTTTTAAGGATTTTTAACGATATTCTTTTAACTCTGGACTCTGGCAGCCCTGCTGCCCTTTTATTGTTGGACTTGTCAGCAGCTTTTGACACGGTCGACCATGACATCCTGTTATCACGGCTAGAATTTCATGCTGGCCTAAAAGGATCTGCCCTACAGTGGTTTCGGTCCTATTTGTCAGAAAGGTTTTTTTTATGTCAATATGGGCCCCCACAACTCCAAAATAGCCCCTCTTAAATACGGTGTACCTCAAGGCTCTATTTTGGGTCCTGCCCTGTTCGCACTCTATTTGTTGCCATTGGGCTCCATCTTCTCGCGGTACAGCATTTCATTTCATTGTTTTGCTGATGATTTGCAGATTTATCTACCTTTTTTTTTTTTTTTTGTCCCGTTTGGATCTTTAGCCATCAGAATTGTTGTCTTAAGGCCAAGAAAGATGCCAAGCGGATTTATTTTACCAAGTGGATCATCATGGCCTTGCCATATTGGTCCATTTGATTCATCACCCATGGGCTGTCCACCAGCGTGTCCTCTGTTGTTGACTTGGCTGTCTCTGACCACTACTGTGTGTTTTTTAACATCACCGGTTTTATTCAGCGGGAGACCTCGGTGCGAACTGTGAGGAGGCGCTATCTAACCTCTGAAGTGGCTGCAAATTTTACCAGGGTTTTAGACGAATGCCCCCCTGTGATTTTACCTGCACCCTGCGATTTGATTTTTAGTTATTTTAACAGCAAACTGAAGAAAAGCCTTGACTCCGTTGCTCCACTCACCACCAAAAAGATTAACGTAAAACATGCATCACCCTGGAGAAACGAAGAAGTCAAAAAACTCAAAAGAAATTGCAGGGCAGCAGAAAGGAGATGGAGGAAAAATAAAAATAATATCAACCATCAAATATTTTGCGAGCAACTTAAAATGTACAATAATACATTAAGGAAGTCAAGAAATTCATACTTCGCCAAAATAATCAGTATTAACAAAAATAATCCCAAGGTCCTCTTTTCCACCATAGATCATTTATTTAACCCTGATTGTAACAAGCCAAGCCTCTTGACACTAGACCATGCTATTCTTTTAAACAGACTGCATTAATTAATGTACAGAATTCACCTGCTTGCTGCTACTACTGCACATTCACCCAATGTATATACTAATATATATATATATATATTATATATATATATATATATATATATATATATATATATAATGTTCTTCCTCACACCCCCCCCAATTTTTGCACATGTCGAGGAGCGTGTCAGGCTACATTTCACTGTGTGTTATACTTGTATAACTATGCATGTGACAAATAAAGAACCTTGAACCTTGAACCTTGCACTGTTGGGCCATCAATGTGCTACACAAAACAAAGCAGATAGAGTCTGTGATTTAAGTGTCTGTGGCTTCGCCGATAGGTCAGGTAGCGTGCGCTGATAGTTGAGAGTGTCTGTTATTTGGCGCTGTTTTAGTGTCTGTTACTTATACGTCTTGACTGGGTGGTCACGGGTGTTGGACCTTTTAATCATTTGCTTTCAACAGGCACACTATATCTATTATCTGGATGTGAGGCTGACTGAGACTTGGTTTGTGCGTGTCAGGACCTCTTTAGCTATACCTACTCTAGAAAACAACTGCAGGAGACAATTGGCAACCTGTCTCGCTTTCACTGATCTTAGGGGGAAAGCCTCAGGATAACGAGTGGCATAATCACAAATGACCAAGATGTAACGATTACCTGATGAGCTTCTTTCAAGGGGCCCCACTACATCCATTCCTATTCTTTCGAAAGGTGTATCTATGACAGGCAATGGCTGAAGATGGGCACGGGCCACTCCTTTATTTAGGGTGAGCTGACATATCTGACACGACTTACAAAACTGCTGTAGTTGAGTGTACATGCCAGGCCAGACAAAACGGCTTGCAATCCTATGTAGAGATTTCTGAAAACCAAGATGGCCTGCCCAAGGTACAGAATGACCAAGTTCCATGACTTTGTTTCTTAGTGCCTGTGGTAATGCTATGGCTTCAGTCTTGCCTTTACACTCATAAAGGACACCATTTCTCAACACATAGGTTGCATCTGCCAACACATCTACTGTCCCTCGCACCTGTCCATCAACCTCCGACACCTTATCAAACCAGGATTTTAATGATGGATCTGCCCGTTGAAGTGAAGAGATATCTGGTGGGATATCAAGTTCCAGAGGGAGGTTGGGGCTCTGGTCTACACCCTCTAACCTGGATGAACCCCTAAATTTTTCTCTTCGTCTTTGCGCTCGAGATTTAGCTGGTTTTGCTGGGCTTACTTCTAATTCTTCATCATAGAAAGGTAGCTCTTTTAACGGGTCATTTGCACTCTGAGCTCTTGTGGTGATCAAACTGGGGATTGCACTTTCTGGCTGTGCCTGCAGAATAATGTCTTGCTTCTGTACGTTGTGGTCCTGATCTACATGAACTGTATGCAAATGTCCCGGAACTTCATTAGACACCAAATCTAGCAGTGTAGGTATATCTAAGCCCAATATCACTGCATATGGTAGTCTGGGTGCTAAAGCCACTGGCAGGAGAAATGTCTGGCCACCTACAGTCAAATACACCTCAGCCATGGGATAATCCTTCTCATCACCATGTACACAGCTTATTTTAGTCCTTGTGTCACTCCATAGCTCTCTTGGTACTAAACTAGCCAAAACCACTGACTGACAGCTCCCGGTATCTAAGAGTGCTTCTTCACGCTGACCATTAACAATTACAGGTGTTGTTCTTACTGCTTCATGATCAGGACCTGGCAATGTGGGTCTGGGGGCTGAGCACAAAAGGGATGGCCTACTTTGTGTTGTTGCTGGGCAGGTATACTGAGTGTGGCCGATCTGGTTACAGTGATAACATCTAACATCTGATTTTGAACCTGAATGTGACTTTTTAGTGTTGTTACTTTTACCAGAAACAAAATGTCTGCTTCCAGGATAACTTCTACTCTGGCCTATACCACCACTCCTTACACCCCCATCAGACTTACTTTGTCCAGTCATGAAGCTGTCCTGGCCAAAGGCGGTTCCTCTCGATCCTGTTCTGGCAGAGATGAAGATTTCCGCTAGCTGTGAAGCCTCCTCTGCAGATTTGGGGGCACGTTCCCTGATCCACACCTCCAGATCTGGGTGGACCATCCTCAGAAACTGCTCCAAGATCATCAGTTCAGAAATGTCTTTCACTGTAGATTTTTCAGGTTTCGCCCATTTGTAAAACATATCTTTTAATCGCACATAAAGTTCTCTTGGAGTTTCACCTGGGTGCATATCCAGGGCTCGAAACCTTCTTCTGTATGTGTCAGCAGTTATTTCGTATTTAGCAAGAATGGCATCTTTTACTTTATCATAGACTTCTGAATCAGCAATGTCCATATGCACATAAGCACTACGTGCTTTTCCAGTGAGCAGAGGTACGAGTCGAACAGCCCATTCTTCTCTCGGCCAACGGCAAACTTGAGCCATTCTCTCAAAAGTAGTGAGAAAATGCTCAATATCATCATCTGGAGTGAGTGGCAACAACTTGGGATCTCTCTGGTGAAATGGTTCCTGTCTTGGCAGAGACCACATCTGCTGACCAGTCAGACTAGGCCCCTCATCAGGTTCACCTCCCTCCTCGATTTGGTTGTCCTCTTGTTCCTGCTGCTGTTCTGTCATTTCTTTTACTTGAACTTGCATTTGCTGAAACTGATGTTGCATACTTTTCCATCTTTGTTCTTGTCGGGCTGATTCTCTGTCCATTCTCTGGTCTCTTGTTGCTTGAGACTGCATCAATGATTTCACCAGAGCTGTCAGTTCATCCAGTCTATCGCCAGGTTTAGCTCCTGCTTTAGCCACTGGATCAGCTGTAGCACCTTCACCATCCTCTGCCACTTCATTACTGTCATTCTTCTTTCCACTTCTCGTCATCATATTTACCTCATTCATTAGAGGCAGCACTCCTGACACCACTTGTCAGTTTTGGCCGGCGGTCATAGGTTCTGTCCAATAATATGACGCGAGACTGGAGTAAAAGACATCCATGGATTGGCACTTTATTAAAGAAGGAGCATGATAACAGCACAAACACTAACTACAACTAAACAAAATGGCTTCCTTTTATACTCTACCTTTTTCAGGTGAGCATCCGGAATAGCCCAAGTATGGGGGTTAACTAATCAACATGAAAACATAACATATACATATTTCCAACACGTACTATAAACAAACCAATAACATAAGCTTCACCTATTACTATACAAATTAAACCCCTCTTTAACCACACTCCCTAACCTGGCACACTGGTCTGCTCCAGGAGCTCTTAAGCTGGTGATTGAGCCGCTTTCACTCTTTTGCTCCACATCCTGCAAGAAGCAACCAGGACAGGTGAGTACCTTTACGAGTTCTCATTTCACATATGTTTAGGTTATTGACAAATGATTAACTGCAAGCAGCTCTAACTTTGGCTCTTCTCTGACACAGGTAGGATGGCCAGCCCCCCTGTCTCTTCACCTTTACAAGCTGTCATTTTAATCGTATGTCAAATAAACCTAATAAAGAATTCATAAGAACTAATGTGTTTTTCTTTATTTTACTATTTTAAATTCCCAATCCATCAATTAATCACTAACAATGCCAACAAGGTAATGGAACCCCTGGTCTCCATTACATTTCCTCCCCCTTCTCCTTAGACTACTGTACTTCAATCTTCATACATACGTGAAAGACAGTCTGCAACACAGTTAGATTTGTCTGGACGATACCGCACTGTGAAATCACAGGGTTGCAATGACAGATACCATCTCGCAACACGCATGTTAGTCTCCTTCATCTTGTGCAGCCACTGAAGGGCACGGTGGTCTGTCTCCAGGGTGAAATGTCTGCCTAGAAGATAGTACCTCAGTGACTCCACTGCCCACTTCATAGCCAGACACTTCTTTTCCACGGTGGAGTATCTAGACTCTCTGTCCTGAAGCTTTCTGCTGAGGAGAACAACTGGGCGCCTCACTCCCTCCACCTCCTGCAGCAGCACGGCTCCTATGCTACTCCAGAAGCATCTGTCTGCAGTGTGAAAGGCTGAGTGAAATCCGGGCTGTGTAGAACAGAATCACTTGTGATGGCTGACTTAAGGTCAATGAAAGCACTGTCACAGTCTTTTGTCCACTTGACCTTATTTGGCGCTGACGCTTTTGTCAAATCCGTGAGAGGTGCTGCCCTCTCTGCAAAGTGGGGGATGAATTTACTGTACCAGCCCACTAAGCCTATAAATGCCCGCACCTTCTTCTTGGTTGTAGGAACTGGATATGCATGGATTGCCTCCATTTTCCCCACCTGAGGCTTCACCTGTCCATGTCCAACCACATATCCAAGGTACTCCACCTGCCTCTGTGCGATCTTACACTTGTGAGGATTGATAGTAAGACCAGCAGATTTGATTAGCTTTAGAACGCGTCGCAGGTGAACCACATGCTGCTCCCAGGTCTGACTAAATATCACAACATCATCTAGGTATGCTGCAGCAAAGTCTGACACATCCATCAAGACCTGCTCCATCAGCCGCTGAAACGTTGCTGGCGCCCCTTGGAGACCAAACGGCAACACCCTGAACTGAAACAGCCCAAACGGGGTTTTGAAGGCCGTCAGTTCCTTTGCCTCTGGAGCTAGGGCCACCTGCCAGTAGCCCTTGCTTAGGTCAAGAGTGGTAATGAACTTACTTCTCCCCACCCTTTCCAAGAGCTCATCAATGCGAGGCATTGGATAGGGGTCAAACTTTGAGACAGAGTTGAGATATCTCAAGTCAATGCAAAACCTCAATGTTCCATCCTTTTTCGGGACCAGAACAATTGGGCTGCACCATTCACTCGCTGATGTTTCAATTATCCCAAGTGACAACATTAGGTCGATTTCTTTCTTCAGCTGTGGCACCAGGCGTTCAGGAATCCTATAGAATTTTCTACGGGGTGGAGCATTATCCCTCAGGTGGACTTTGTGTTGAACCAGTTTTGTAAAACCAGGTTTTTCCTGGAACAAATTTGGATCCAGAGGAGCCCTTAAATCTCCCGTCTGTCTGTCTGTCAGTAATATAGACTGGTACAAAAGGAATACTGGTTTTAATGTGCTCTCTCTCTCCTGTCATGGTGCTTTATTTCAGATAATCTCATGTTTTGCTTCTTTATCAGGAGGATCCTTCTGTTTTTTAAAGAACACAACAGCGACCACAACAAGTAACAAAACAGAAGCTACCAGTCCACCATGATGTTTTCTGCCAACTCCATCCTCTGTCCCTCCATCCTCTGTGTGTCCTCCTGTCTGACCTGCAG
>NW_024584759.1:10583-12929 GCF_018398535.1 Haplochromis burtoni
CAGACATTATCTACTGCACTCTGATCACATCACTCAGACCAGCTGCTTTCTACAAAGTCTCATCAACAACATCTTTAGAAACAAACATCAACAAGCAGGAAGCAGCTTCACTTCTGATCACACACACACTCAACTCTACTCACTCACCTGGAGGCTCAACAACTCTCAGGCTGATGATGCTGATGGGGTTAGTGTCCAGATGAGCTCTCTTCCTGCGGTTTATTCTTCTGAAGACGCGACACTCACATGTTCCACTATCAGCTGTGGAATAAGGAAATATTTTACTGCTACTCATATTCATCATTATTACCATTGCATTAATCAAAGTAATTATCATTTCATTAATACATTTATTGAAGCTGTTGGTATTACATTAACCTTTTTATTACAGGTACAGCCAAGACCATTTTATACACATTTCATTTTGTGCTTATTAAAGAGTTGGAGCTCGGTCAATTAATTGGAGGTTGTAAGCTTTGTTCGGCGCGATGTCCGGGCGATCTATTGTGTAAGTGACTTGGAGCTATAGAAGGTTAAAACTGCATACACGCCTACAAAACACATATAATCCATATAATCTAGAAACAGGCTTGAGTGAAGGCCTGAATGTATCCGGCTTATTGTTGCATCTGAGTTTGCTTAGTAACAGGTGACAGAAGATGGGCCATAAAGGAGGACCAGTCCATGGGAAGCGTCAGAGCCTGAATCCATCGCCATATTTGGAGAAGATACTAGAGAGGGGAACTTCAGTGTCTGCATTTATCTCTTAAAATTGCTCATTGTCTATAAAACATGTAAATGATGTTCTTAAAATGCAATTTATATTCTTGTACAACGCGTGAAGGGGCGTTACCCAACCCTGACGAAGATCTACATCTGATGTTTTGCAGTGTGCATCTTCCCACGTGTGTGTTCAATAAACTCATCTGTTTGATTGCATCCTCCTGGGCCTCTGGTATTTTGTTTTGGTTCACAACATCGCGAATCGGGACACAGCACTGGTGACATCCTTCAGAATCAAAGACACGTCTCCATCCTTCATCTGTCTGTCCTGCAGATCCACCCGCTTCTTAAAAGATGGATGCTGATCATCTGGAATAAAGTGCCCACCCCGGTACACAAGGACATGTCCGGGCTTCATATCAGGTCTACTCCACTCTGCAATTATGATGTTGTTGTTTGGAGCTCGACATGTCAGAGTGACGTTCTGTCCAGACTCAGCTGTGACCGTTTCTTGGTCTGAAAGAGGAAACAACACAGAGCAGAGAGGTTCAAAGGTCAAAGTGCAACTGTTTGCTTTTTCAGCACTGACATTGAGATGAGCTCCAAATATGGGCACAAACTCAATCACGTTGTTGCACTTTTAGCTTCAGCTTTGAAAACTCAGCATTCAGACAGGCTGATTATTCACAATGTAGCGATTTTAGATCATTTAAATTTAAACATAAAATTACATCAAATGTAATCATGTCATGATTCACTCACCTGTAGATCCAAAAACCAGAGACAACAGCAGGAGAGCTTTGACAAAACACATCTGTGGCGGTTGAACTGAAACAGTCCTGCAACTGTAACCCGACCTGTAATGTGCGCTCATTATGTATATGGGACAATGAGTCATGTTTAAAGGAGGAGTTAAGACTCTGTAAAGCACAAAAGGAATGTGGAGAGATCATTCCTCTGTGTAAACAGCCCATTGTGAAAGTTTAAGAAAGGGCTGACAATTTCCTCTTTAATAAATGCAGAGTATGAAAACTATAAAGTTCCTCATTGACTACATGAATACTAAGACTGATTGGCATTTGCGGTCTCTGTGAGGAGAGACTGCTGCAGGACATTTAACAACAACAAATCAGATAAATCAGCTGCACGCAAGTATTCAGTGTTAGCTAAAGCTGTGCACACATTTCACCTTTGACCTTTGAAAGTTTCAAACAGCCCAAACACCAGTGGCTAGTGTGATAGCTTGTGATGGACCAAGCAGCGAAGGAAACTTAGGCACAGGTTAAAGTCCAAAAAAAGGATTTTTTATTTAACCTAAAAACTTAATTTGTTAAATCCTGCAAAAAGAATCAAAATCTTGGGCCTATAAAAGAGGTCAAAATAAGATAACTCTACTCAAAGTTAACAAACCATACTGATAACTAGTGATGTGCGGATCGATCCTGAAATATCGATTCCTCCGATACCAGTCATTTATGTTCTAGGATCGATTCTCACATTAAAATATCGATATTTTAGTAATTTAGAGTAAATTTGTAGTTTATCATTAACAGGAACACAGTGGAAAGAAACTATAACATTCGGATTGTCTACATTCAAAGGAACTACTTCCTCTTCCGCCTT
>NW_024584760.1:0-12926 GCF_018398535.1 Haplochromis burtoni
AAGTAGTGATTGTGAGTATTTCTGTTGTTTTGTGGTTTATTATGTACCGTAGTAGGGACTGAACAGAAATACAGCATTCGGTCGAAGAAGAAAAAGAAACAATATAGGTCTGATTGATAAACTCAACTCCAGTGGAGTAGTGAGGTCTTAGAAATGATAAGTGCGTTCATTTTATATATTTATATGTATTTAATTTGATTCATTTAGAGCGGGCGAACTAGTATTAGACGATTGAAAAGATATACAAGGGTGATACGTAATCATAGATATCAAGTAGGAGTGAAAAAACTACAGTAGTGAATGAAAAAATCTATACTGCACATGCATCCAATTTCAGATACCTTATAAATTACACTTATAGTGATTATAGTTTACTAGACTGGATGGTAAGAATCACTAAATATAACATAGTTAATACCAAATGGTATTTATTGTTAAATATTGGACTATTATCCGATAAGACCTAGGTCGAACTGGATGTGCTGATCCTATAGATGCGGAGCTGAACTATGTAGAGCGGACAGAGTTATGTTACAGCCCATATGTGCGTCAGAAATTAATCATAAATGATTTCTGTTCCCTCGGAGTTCGATCATGTTATATGCTGACTCTGTTATATGCTGACTCTGAATCCACTGATTTAATGGTTCTATAAACAAAGCAAAAAGCAGCGGTGAAATGCAGCAACCCTGTCGTGTCCTCGTTCCAGTATAAATGATTCGGTGAGGTCCCCATTGATTTTGATTTTAGCTGTTGGTTTGTTGTATAACTCTGAGATAATATCAATTATAGATTTATCAAAATTAAACTTCTCAAGCACTTTGTATAAAAAGGACCATCTCACTGAGTCAAACGCCTTCTCGGCATCTAAGCTTAACACTAAGGTCTCTAATTTTTGTTTGTCAACTTGCCGCAATATGTGCAAAACCTTTCTGATGTTGTCCTGGGCCTGTCTATGTTTAATAAAACTCCCGGACGGACAGGAGATGGACTATGAGGCCTGGAGTGAAGAGGGGAAACCACTGTGCCAGCAACCCAAGATGAAGTGTGGAGCCCTACAGGTGAGAGGAGGGAGTCTGAGTGTCTGGGAGGCACATGATTGCGCGGAGAGACACAATTTTATTTGCTACTAAAGTAGTGTGTTTATTGTGCTTACCGGAGTTTGGTTGTTTCCTACTTATTTTGTATCTTGTAAAAACGTAAAATTAATCCCTAAATGATAAGAAACTACAATATTGATAAAACTGATAAAGATGCAAAATAAAAACACACCTTACTAATTATACTCATCTCTTTTCAGCAACACTAACAAAGTTCATTTCGACTCAGTTGTTGTTTTTTGTTTTGTTTTGACATGATGATATTTGTGTGCACTTGTATCTGTTTAAATGTTGGCTAGGCAGAAGAAGTGTAGGACGTTCAGTTAGGTCCATAAGTATTTGGGCCACTTTAGTTTGCTTGAATTTTACTCTCTGGTGTGTATTTGTATTTTTATTTCTCTCTTATGTGGCTGGTGAAACAATGTAAACAACAACAACAACAATAATAATAAAAGTGTTAAAATGAGTTTGAATCAAATTCTTTTTTCTCTTTTGCCTCAGAAATTAAATAGAAAAAAGTATTTAAGTAATGAGTCTTCAAGGACACAGGGAAGCCTTGGTTTGAGAAGGGTGGGACTGCTGGCAAATCTTGTGCCTTGTAAGCATGTTTTATTACCTTTATGCACCCAGGAACTTATTCAAAACAGCAGTTACTGTAGTAGTGTCCTTGAAAGTGTCCTGAAGGTCTTGCTCCTTGCAAGCAAAAGAAATGATTGGTGGTTTAAGACTTTTGCAAAGTGCTGTACTTATCATCTAATAAAATGCAAATTTAGACGAGAACCCAGATGAGCTGTAGAATTTAAATATTAACCAATTCAACATTGAGAACCAATATTAAATTGGTTCTCAATGCTGAAAAGACAAAGCTAATGTTGTTTTCAAACATGAAGAGATTTCCTCAAACTGTCCCTTTGGTGTCCACTCTTGAGGGAAACCTCATAGAAGTGGTGCATACGTATAAATATCTTGGCTTTTTAATTGATGATTCTCTGACCTTTAAATCTCACATAGACAATCTTGTGAAAAAACAAACTAAAATTGGGATTTTTCTTTCGAAACAAATTTTGCTTTTCTTTTGAGACAAAAAAACGTCTTGTAAATGCCACATTTTTATCTGTTTTAGATTATGGTGATCTGCTGTACATGAATGCTTCTGCCCAGTGTCTTCACAAGATTGACTCAGTATATCATGCCTCTTTACGGTTTATTACAAACTGTAGGGCCTTGACCCATTGTTTTGATCTGTACGCTCGAGTGGGATGGCCTTCATTGTCCTCCAGGAGGTTTGTTCACTGGTGCATCTTTATTTATAAGGCCCTGCTTGGACAAATGCCCACCTACATTTGCGATCTGCTCACACGGAGAAGTACTGTTTCTTACAGCCTGCGTTCAAGCGATCTTTTTTTGCTCAATGTTCCATTTGCCAGAACTGAACTGGGAAAGAGGGCTTTTACTTATGCTGCCCCTTTCACATGGAACATGATGCAAAAAGACTGGAAGATAGCAGATCTTATTTCATTAAATGCTTTTAAGTCCAGATTGAGAGAGCCAGAGAAAAATGTTTTTAAAATGTAATTGTTACTTATAATATGTATGTAACTTTGTAATTTAACATGTTGTCGCCTCTTGGCCAGGACTCCCTTGAAAAAGAGGTTTTTAATCTCAATGGGACTTTTCCTGGTTAAATAAAGGTTAATAATAATAAAACCAAAGGTGCCTTGATGGTCAAGGGACTTAATTTTGTGACCAGGTTCTTTAGAAGATATGACTTAAAATTCAGTTTTGTCTGATATGAACAAATGAGTACAGATATTTTATTTACATTTTAATATGGTTCCAGTGATGATGACAGTACATGAACATGATGTGGAGATGATTGAGGCACGGTCAAAGCCCTTAATGCAAGTAGATGAAATTCACCAAAGTGCCCGTGTTTTAGGTTTGTCTGTGTTATTTTCACAGATCCATGCACACATAGAAAAACAATTGTACAGTAATTGAGTGGTTTATTTACAGACTCACTCTGTGAAGTCGGACACAGACACACGTACAGACCAAGGCAAATGATGTGGTGACACACCTGTGAGCATGAGCGCTTGTATTTAAAAGGTTCCTTCATGTAATGATCTGCTAGAGGGTGTGGGGGGGCCACAGCCCCGTCCTCCAGGGCATGAAGCAGGTATGGAGGAGATCAACAGCTCCAGACATCCAGAGGCCCCCAGAACACAAGAGACCAAGGAAGACCAACAGAGGGGCAGCCGCGCCACTGTCCCAGAAAGAGCTGAGGAGAGTCCCAGATGAGGGTCACTCAGCAGCCGCGGAGCAGAAGCCAGGGGGGGTTGCAGTGACGTGCCCGTGAGCCAGCTGTGCCAGAGTGACCGAGCCCCAGGTCGAGAGGCCGAGGGCACCCCACCCCCGAAGTGGCCCGAGCGAGCCCCAGGCCCCGACAAGCAGCCACCAGGAGTGAGCTGGTGTGTACCTGGATCGCCCATCCCCGGACACAAAGAACCACCAATGCACCGATGTCTGAGGGCGTCTGCCACGGCAGGGGGAGTGGTGGGGAGATAGGCCTCCATACCTTGGAGGGCCTGAGATGTCCCCAGAGAGGTGGCGTCTGATACCCAACCTGACATATAGACACAAACAAACAGGCACACACAGATACAAACATCCATCCCCACCCTCATGCTCTCATATGTAAGTCCAAAGTAGCTAAGTTTGCTAATACTGAGCCTCTGATAAATCTTTCATGTCTAATGTCCAAAATCACT
The DNA here is from genome assembly GCF_018398535.1 of Haplochromis burtoni. Taxonomy (NCBI): domain Eukaryota; kingdom Metazoa; phylum Chordata; class Actinopteri; order Cichliformes; family Cichlidae; genus Haplochromis; species Haplochromis burtoni. The sequence continues at coordinate 3,872 of NW_024584760.1, forward strand.
TGTTTCGTTTGAATTTGTATTTAATGCACTTCCAAGCTAACCATTAAAGCAAAATCCTACTCTAATTTGTTTGTCCAATGTGACATTGAGCAAGACCTATGCTTTGATTTATGCAAATTCTCTTCTTACACTTCTCCTACTACAGCACAGTAGTGGTGGAGGAGAAAAAGAATACTGCAGGGAGCAGCAATCTTACCAGAAGCATTTGTTGCTGCCCATCAATCTGAGATGGGATGTAAGGAAATTTTGAAACAATTTGAAGTCCATCATCCAGATGTGAGAAAGATTATTCAGAAGTGGAAGTACATGACATTACTTGTTTGGAAACCACTCATCCAGTCCAAGCCTGAACCTGTGGCTCCATCTTGTGGACAAATTGTTCCATACTATCAGGACCTGCTGATTTCAGGTGCTCCATCTAAGAAGCAGGTTTTTGAGAGGGAAATGATGAGACAATGGGTACATTCCAAAAGTCCCTCCTAGTCCCTATTCCTAACCTCTTTTCCTAGATGAAAACTTCATTGAGATCAAGGCAAAGTGGGTGGGGGATTACCAGGTAAATGCGCTACACCTAGTCCTAATCCTCAGAACCCTTTGCACCGTGCTCAGCAAGTTATTTATTATATCAAAAGCACACTCATTCTCTTCTCAGCTATCTGAGAGGAAAACTTGCGTGAAACCTGAGCTCACACTGCATTATTTTGGTTAGTAGGCCTGCAGTGCTCTACCTCACACTCCCTCCTCGCGATTATTGAGCCACTAATTTGCATTCTCTCTGCACAATGCTGTTTTATACTGAAGTGAACTGGCTGTATCTCATTATATAAATTACAGACCACTATTAGTAGACCATGTCTGCGATTGTGTCATTACAGTATTTTGCCTCACTTAGTAAACCGGTCACATAGCATTAAAAAAATATGTCATCTTTTTTTATTTTACTGTTGTGGTAAAGTGGAACTAGTTTGCTCCTCCTTGATGACAGAGTAAAATCCCCTCCATTATCATTCGTCTCAGCTGAACTGATTACACAAAACCTTAATCACACATTTATCAGGTAACACAGATCATAATCTTGAGCTTGTACAGCATTCTGCTTTCTTCCCAAACAATAAGGGCGACCGTGGCTCAGGAAGCGTATCTGTAACCGGAAGGTCGCCAGTTCGATCCCCAAGCTCTCTGTCCTGGTCGTTGTGTCCTTGGGCAAGACACTTTACCCTACTTGCCTACTGGTGTTGGCCAGAGGGGCCGATGGCGCGATATGGCAGCCTCGCTTCTGTCAGTCTGCCCCAGGGCAGCTGTGGCTACAACTGTAGCTTGCCTCCACCAGTGTGTGAATGTGAGAGTGAATGAATAGTGGTATTGTAAAGCTGCTTTGGGTGCCTTGAAAAGCGCTATATAAATCCAATCCATTATTATTATAAGTACTTTTTAATCCTCAGTCTCCAAAAGTTGATTTTGTTTATCTGGACGTAGTGTTTTCAGTGGGAGGACTGTTTCGTCACTCATCCAAGTGACTTCTTCAGTCTCAGCTCAGTGCAGGCTTCCAACCTTATAAACCATAGGGGTCAAACTCTGGCCCGCAGCCTAATTACATTTGGCCCGCGAAGCCATACCAAATTACTATTAGAGCTGGCCTACTGGTATTATACAGCTAATATATATATTGTTTAGTATTAAGCTTTGCTTGTTCCATATTCAGTTTTCCAGCAAAACTTATTTGAGTCCATAAGAAAAGATTCATTCTTATATCTGGAGGAAGATTTTTTTTTCAATAAATATTAATGTTAGCCCGCGACTTTGTTCCAGTTTTGAATTTTGGCCCACTGTGTATTTGAGTTTGACACCCCTGTTATAAACAGTACATTTGCATAATGACTGAAACCAGCCCACTGAGGGAACAATGGGCTGGGAGGTCAGTTCCTTCATCATAATTATGCAAATTCTCATGACCATTAATCAAAGCCCACTGATCAATGGCCATGAGTACCGTTCACAGAGAGAGTTGGGCAATGGCTGCAATCACAGCATTGTAAGATGTTGAAAAATGTACCCTTAGGCCCCCTCCTTTAATCCATTGATCTTGCTGTTAACTGGCTAGGCTATGATTTGAGCATATTTTACCATCAAATCATGGAAGATTTTTGTGCCTTTTAAAGAGGACTGGAATCTTCTCTTGTTTTAGCCTTGTTTGCATGTTTCTTCTGTTTGATTTCTGTTTAGTTTATGCCTCACAGCACTTTGCATCTCATTGTGTTCACACCCAGCTGTGTGCACTCTCGCTCTGGTTTAGAGCCACACCAATACCTTCAAAGAGAACTTCAACAGACTACTACTGTTCAGTCACCTTTAACAGGCTGTGCTATGCATAGTTTATATTCTGTGGACATTGCATGACTGCATACGCAACTGCACTTAAGTAACACTATGGATGCACTCACACTTTTCAAAAAATCTTAGTTATTATTTTATTTTATTCATAGCAAAATGACTTGAGCTAAATGACACAAAGTGCAATTACCTTGTCATGGTATTACTCTTTTATATACTTTTGCTTTTTTGTTTTTAATCAGAGCTTCTACTCAGAGTTTGAAACAATCACAATGTCAGTCCAGAGTTCTTTACAATGTAAAGTGCTGTGAAAGAGTTAATAATACCAATGTTAATATCAGGCAACAACCAAATTAAGTACAAAATGCTGGTCAAGTCATCGTGTTTAGCAGTAGACTTACCCATACCTGTCAATGCTTTGCATAGCTTGAGTAGAGAGAGAAGCATTCAAGGGTTATAACATAGAATCTACAAAACTATGTTTGAGGAACTTAAAAATTCAGAGGGAAACTGCATGCCAAATTAAAAAGTTTGCAGTGAAGTACAGAAAGGTTAAACAATGTTGAGGTCGGGTAAGTGCACGGGTGTTTCGTCTCCACCACTGGAATTAGAATCTAATTCCAAGGATAAAGATGGCAAAGAAGAAATAAAAGATGTTGAAACCATCTTTGACATTGAGGGCAAAGAAAAAAAAAACAGGAGGTGCAACCTTAACTGTTTGCATTTAGTGGAAGCACTTGCAGGAACCTATCAGGGCGTCACAGTGTGGAAGGAAGGAAGAGAGGACCCAAACGCTGGACTCATGGCTTGGTGAAGGCTGGTGTTTATTATGTGGGCAGGATGAACAGAACATGAGATGGACAACTAACTTAGTGGGTGAACTGAAAGACTGACTGAACTGTATTGGAACACAGATGCAAAACTGTCGACAACAATGACAAGACAATGAACTGAGGGAACTGAGGGTTTAAATACGATGATGATTAGAGACCAGTGAGTAGACAGCTGAACTAATCTAACTAATGATCCACGGGAAGTGGAAGAGAACATAACGCACACAGACAGATGGCTAACATAATAAAACAGAAACTGTGAACATGTGGAAAATAAACAGAGAACATGAACAAACTGAAAACACTGGGTCAAGCACCCAGGAACCCTGACAGAACCATTCTGAACACTTACTGTAGAGGGCAGCAGAGACACTTTCTGCTGTCATTTACAGTTTGCTATCATACAATGATCACGTGCACTGAAAGTCAACTGTTAAACTCTCTCAAAGTTTGCTCATACAATCTAATTATTATCTGAGGCTGTGAAATATTTTTAACGGGCACATAATAACCGTAGCTTGCCTCCACCAGTGTGTGAATGCGAGAGTGAATGAATAGTGGCATTGTAAAGCGCTTTGGGTGCCTTGAAAAGCGCTATATAAATCCAATCCATTATTATTATTATTATTATTAAATGAAGCTGCTCATGAGGTTTCAGTTGCAAAAGCTGACAGAGGACTTTTGCTCCAACATGCTACAGGGATACAAATGGAGAGATGGCCAGTGCTCGCTATTCTTAAAGTGCTTTGTAAACAAAGTTGGCTTGGCAGTAGGTGAGCTGCAAAAATTTCCCAACAAAGATTATGATGAGTGATGATCACCAGATGTGTAACAATGTGCAAAAATTGCAAGGGATTCAAAGACTCTACAATAAGGAACAATGTGTTACCTTATCAAAGAATGTGGAAGGTAGATCTAAGTGTTTGTAGAATACTTGGTTAATGTATGGTCAAAGTGTTTTTGCAAATAGTGAAAAAGTCTTGTTACTGATAAACACAAAAACAATATATACAGCTCAATCAATGCTCCAGTTCAAATTGTGTCATTAGAATAGTTATGCACTGACCAGATTTACAGAACATCTTTATAATAATGATTTCAATGTTGCTTAAATGACACTACATTGAAATGCCATTGATAAAGTACAGATGTGTTACACCATGCCCACTCAATATCCCCAGAGAGGTATACAACTCCACCCTAATGGTCAACAAATCATGTTCCCCTCCAACCCATAGGAAGAATCATAATTTCCTTTGAGATTAATAAAGTGTTCTGATTCTGATAAGGTAAAAGAATAGCGTCTCTAACTACTATTTTATATGTTTAACATTTCACGATATTAATGCTTCCTGGTTGTTTTAAATGTTGGTTATTTGCGATAGATCAGTCTTACAGGCATAGAAAAAAACAGATTCCATCTTGAAAAGTTCAAAACAGGTAGAATGTCTCTTTTCAAGTGTTTTCTTTTAAAGCCACATTGAGGAATAATAATGATAATAATGGATTGCATTTATATAGCGCTTTTCAAGGCACCCAAAGCGCTTTACAATTCCACTATTCATTCACTCTCACATTCACACACTGGTGGAGGCAAGCTACAGTTGTAGCCACAGCTGCCCTGGGGCAGACTGACAGAAGCGAGGCTGCCATATCGCGCCATCGGCCCCTCTGGCCAAAACCAATAGAATAGAAAAAGAAAAACAGTGTCGGCAAAAAGTACTGCTTCTTGATTTTTGACATATTTCCCCACTCAAACCACTCCGAACTCCCTGGCTTTCCTGAATGCTGCGAATAAATGATGGCACCAAATAAAAATTTCTCAATATAACCCAGATCCTGATATGTAGATCTAAATCCCATGACTGAACTCACTCGTATTCTGGAGGAATTTTGAGCACTTGCAGAGTTATACAGTCACAGATCACTCTTGTTTAACTGTCTTGTATTTTTCCTTTTTTCGGTTGTAGGTCCTACTAGTGCAGAAATCTAGAAAAATCTGAAGGATAAACAAATTATTGATACCTTAAGCAAATCAAAGGAACGCCTTATGCAAATAAATCCTGATAAATAGCTCAGAGCTCCAGCAAATATTTTTCAAACATCTCACCGCTCCCCAGAACTCTTTCCAACAAGACAGCAATGAATCAGATCGTTACCTGCATCCTGCTCCTGCTGAGCTTATTTGGAACATTTAGCAAGTATGTTTACATTAAGAAACACAAGTCCTGGAATGAAGCTCAGAGTTTCTGTCGGAAGCATTACACAGACTTGGCCTCTGTCAGTAATGAACAGGATAATCTCAAACTTGGGAAACTTGGCAATTCCAATGACCACATCTGGATAGGATTGAAGAATTCCTCAGAAAGTCAAAAATGGATGTGGTCCGGAGGCACGGAGGTATCTAGCTTTTTCTGGGCAAGTGATCAACCAGACAATCAGCCGGAACAAATCTACGGTGTTATTCATAACAACAAGTGGCATGATTATCCTGATGATCACTTGCACTTCTTCTGCTACAGCGCTGAAGTAGTGAGGGAAGAAAAAACTTGGGAGGAAGCTCTGGAGTACTGCAGGAAGCACCATAACAACCTGGCCAGCGTGGCATCAGAGACTGAGATGATGCTGATCCAGAAAGAGCTAAAGAAACACATCACCACTGAGCACATCTGGATCGGATTGCATTTCCTGGCTGGGAACTGGCTGTGGGTAGACGGACAGGAGATGGGCTACAAGGCCTGGAATGAAGGCAGAAAACCATCATGTCCACATGGGAAGATGGAGTGTGCAGCCGTACAGGTGACAAGAAGTAATAATGTTTGGGAGGCTCGTGACTGTGAAGAGAGACTCAGTTTTATTTGCTACTGAGCTTAGTGGTGAGTTTTGATTTCCAGGCTAATACCTGATTGATATCTTTGATGTGCATTTGTTTTATTTCTGTCTTGTTAGAAGATTGACCTTTTGAAAGTGAAAAATAGCAAACATATTTAAATACAACTGCATTTTTTTTTCCAAGGCTATTCTTGCACATCTTATCTAAGTTTTCATTCTTGAAAAGTAACTTAGGATTTTACCTCAGAGTGATGTAGGTTTCATATGTTAATAAAACCCTCTCTGCAGGCCGTGTGAAAATGTACCTGTAGTGTCTGCTGTGTTGTTCTCACCAGTGCTTTGAAAGGTGGGGCTGTTTGCAAAACTATTTGCCTTGCTGTTCTCACATTGCTTGTAGCTCTGCATGGGACTGTAAGGTACTATATTACCATTTCATATTTAGCTAATTCACTGTGTGACATACACCGCTGCATTTATTCCATAAGCAGAAATGATAAAGCTTTGCTTCTTCATTTGTAAATTGCTGATAACACTGTACTGCAATTTCATTAAAAACTTCAAGATGTCTTATGTTGTATTCTAATATAAATTTTGAACCAATGTGTGACCAATAGTCTTAAATGCTTTTTCACATCTTGTGTTACTGTATTCATTAACATATTGCTATCATTCTTTTATTTGAATTCAAGCTAAACAATTATTTATAAGTTGTTTTGTCATTACATAAATACAGTTGCCTCTACTATATACTGATATTGTATTTCAATTTCCTGGGGTGTACTCTGTTCTTCATCGTCCACCACCCCCACTGCCACAAGCATACCTTGCTGTCCAATAGCTATGGACCAAGTCTTGGTTTTAGTTGATTGCCAGGTTTCCTTATGGCCTTTCTGTTAGTTTATATTTATGTAATTGCACTAATGTAAATAAAAAGACCGGGTCGTGGTCGTTAGTATTTTTTGACTCACCTTTGAAGATGTTTTGCTGACGTCTTCATTTGTTTTCCAAAAAAGATGACGCAACAATATGAAAAACTGCTTCCATTTGTCATACAAAAATATGATTTGTTTTTCTGATGTGAAACCAAGCAACACTTAAATTTTACTTCATGCAAATAAAAAATTTGTTTGATGTCTTTGATGCAACAAAACCTCAACTTCATTGTCTGTGCAGCAATGTGGAGCTTTGTTGGATTACTCCAGAAAGTATGGATGGCCTTGTATTAAAGTTGGGGCTTGGTCCATCTTAGAAGTGATCAAACTTCAGAGTTAAACTAGAAACAGATGTATATGAAAGATTTATTACCTGGTCAGGATTGGGAAAATGGGAAATTATGACTTGCATGATCACAAAAAAAAAAAATTAATATAATTAATATTAATTGGAAAAATCTTGATGTTTATCTTGAAATAATTCATAACCAGATATCCTCCACGATCAAGTGATCAAAGTCGCTTCTTTTTTCACCCGTTTTTATGAAATCAGATGAAACTTTAGGCCATACTTACACAGAAATATAGATTTTATATTGTATATAGATTTGTGATTAATAACTAATTGACTTATCAGCTGCTTGTTGTAACTCTGCTCACAATAGAAAAATATTCACAAGTTGGTTAAAAACATAAACACACATGAACAGCTGTCACTCATTTGACTCCTTAAAACTAGAGATGGTTGCATTATCAAAATACTTTGTGACACATAAAAGGCTCACTGCTCTTTCTAATCTTTGCAAATTGAAGGAGTTAATATACTCAAAACTGACTCAAAGATTCCTCAAAGTTGTAGTGCAGGCAAAGGTTACTCAGACATTTATGTCTATAAAATAGTTCAAACAGGGACAATATTATTTAAGAATAAATATTTGAAAGGGTTTTTATTCCTTTATATAAAAATTAATATTTCCACCATATCTGAGACATAAAAAAGTGAATAAAAGGCAGCAGTGTCCTACACTAGATTTTCATGGAGGACTGTTGAGACGTCATCTGCCACCAACACCAAATGCATACTGTATGTCCTAGCTTGCTGCCCTATAGTTATGGACCAACCTTGATTTTAGTTGATTACTGAGTTTCCTTTTGCTCTTAGTTAGTTTTTACACTTTCTTATACAGTTTTTTAATTTTTTAAAAATTGCACAGATGCAAATAAATGAGACCAGATGGCAATCATTCCTGCCTTGAAGTTTGCTTCTTCTGCCAGTAAGCCAATCCTTAATATATATTTTTATTGAGCCATCTTTAAAGTTCATTTCTTGTTGAAAAAATATGAAAAACTGCTTCCACTTGGCATACAAAAATATGATTTGTTTGGTGTGAAGTCAAGTAACACCTACATTTGACTTAAGCACATGAAAAATATGTTTAGAGCTTCTGTGCAACAAAACCTCAGTTTCAATTTGTGAACAATAGTGTGAACCCTTGTGTGTGCGCATGTGTGTGTTTGACTGCTTGTGTATTTTTGCTTTGTTTGTTAGTAGAATTACTCCAGAAAATGTGAATGGCTTTGCATTATCTATCAAATCGGGCTTGGCCCATCTTAGAAGTGATTAAAATGTAACTATCTTTTTGAAAGATAGTTATTTGTGATCAAATGTATCACAAATAACTATTAAACTCAAATAAGAAAAACTGGAGCAAATCTTAACGTTCAGCTTGAAATAGTCCAGGACCTATGGAAGCCCGTTTCCGCCACTAAAAAAAAAAAAAAAAGGATACTTAACTCGAAATTTCGACTTATTTTCTCAAAATTTCAACTTAGCAACTCGAAATTTCGAATTAATAACTAGAAATTATGAGAAAAATAACTTGAAATTTTGAGTTATTTTCTCAAAATTTCGAGTTAGCTCTGCGAATCAGTAATCTATGTGAATGACGTCATTTCCGTGTTACCCGGAAGCTGAAGCCCTCAGCTACAAATGCTACAGAAATGCTAACAGTATTACAGATACGGATCATGAATTCACAAATTGCTGAGTATTTTAAGCATGGCTTCACAAATGAGGAGATTCTTGCGTTATTAGCTGAATCACATGGCATTACTATCAGCCTCCGT
>NW_024584761.1:0-12926 GCF_018398535.1 Haplochromis burtoni
GACATTTTTTCATGTGAGACTGAGACCTGACATTTTTTCATGTGAGACTGAGACCTGACATTTTTTCATGTGAGACTGAGACCTGACATTTTTTCGTGTGAGACTGATACCTGACAACTTTTTTCTTGAGACCTGACGATGTCCTAAAATGTACACCGTACTTACCTGATCATTGCCTTCCTCAGTCTTCTACTTTATTTTTGCTGCTTTTGGCTTTTTTCCATCCGACTGTTTCTAACTGGGTGTGTATCCAGCTTCCACTGTTTCATCCTAAAGTACATTTCACAGGCAGTTCTGTAACACAACACCAGGTTTCGGGCCTTTGTACATATTACACCTACAGTAAACATAAAACACAAACGCCAAGACCAGCAGTCGAGTGAGTGCAGTCACTAATAAACAGTAAAAGCCCAGGCTCACACCAAGCTGAGGCATATGGCAAACTGTAATGGGTATGCTTTTCTTGAGTCAGCTAATTCAAACACCCCCGTCCTAGATATGGTTGGTTTGTTTTTTTATAGAGCTGCATCTTTCTCCTTGTTGATGCAGTCATAGCCGGCATACCTGCATCGGTTTGTGCCAAAAGTAGTAGCTGCAGCCACTATGAGCACTTTACAGCTGATAGCACAGAGGCAATATTCAGGAAGGAGCTTTTAGAGGATGCTTATGTGAAGCCTCTAATGAAATAGCTGGCTTCATCTTCAAGGATTTGTTTTAACTGCACAGTAACTCAGAAAATGTAAAATTCCGCAGTATTCGAGCGGAGAAGACATTCTGAGTGTGTCTCCTACTTTGAGTTTATCCTTGCATGTGTGTGTGCACATTGTCAGTTGTGGTTGTTGTAAACAGTCGGTTCATAATTAGTGAATATTATTTCAATGTGGAGAAATCAAGGTAATTTGAATAAAACATTTACTTAAAAGCTAAAGGATAGGCTTTGCAGATTTAATCTTATTAAAAATAAGCATGTCGTGCTATGAAGGTATTAGAATAGTAAGAACAGGATTCCACAAAGGTCACTGAGGCAATGTCAGTGCTAAAAGCTACCAAGTGAAAGAAAAAGAAAAAAAGAATATGAAAAGTAGAAAGTGTGATGATAGCAAAGAGTTTTTCAGTCTTTCAGTTGTCTTGAAAGGTTTAGAAGTTAGCGTTATAGTTCGGCCTTTTAAATCAAAAAGAACTCTGAGCTTTGATAAAATAGGAAACTAGAAATTACAAAGTAATGACAGAGTGAACCAGCCAGCCAACACTGCAGAATGATAACGAATGAGACAGTTCAGACAAAAATACATGACATGTTAAAGCTACAGGAGCAAAGAGTGCTCCTCTCCCTGCTATATATAGCTGAGACATGCAATGGGTAAAGTAAGTATTGATTACATCACTAATTTTCTAAGTAAATATATTTTCTAAAGCTGCTGCTAACATGATGTTGGTAACAACCCGTCCACAAATGACGTTATACACAACCAGTGTTGGGAAGGTTACTTTCAAAATGTATTCCACCACAGATTACAGAATACATGCCCAGAAATGTAGTTTGTAACATGTTCTGTTAAGTTACTCAATGCCAGCTAACAATGTTAGCTCGGTGGTGAGGAGCCTTCAGTAACAGTAATGAATCACACAGCAATAGTACATCGAAGATACTGAAGTGGCACATAACCCAGGTAGCTAAACAAGGTAGTTGCAGCAGGCTAATGGTAATTTTTTAAAAAGAACTTTCCAGATGTTTCTTTAGGTTGGAGTCTTTTGACGCTGAGAGCAGTTTGGTTGCTTGCAAGCAGAGTTTGCACTGAATGGTCAGATTTAATCTCTTTCTTCTTTAAATATGGTGTCGAAATCTCCAAGCAACAACGCAGGAACTCAGCAACACTTAAAGAGAAAAGGAACAACTTTACTGACTGACCAACTTCAGCTTGTGGCCTTCATCAGGGTCACATAGTAGAAGTGTGCTTAAATAAAAGACAGGAAACAGAAAAAAAATTCAAATTAACCAATCACATCTTCATAGATAAACCAGCTGACATATAACAGGTTGGTATTGGTTAATTGGCTAAGTCACGCCCAAGTAAATACTGGACTAGATTATTAATGATGAAGACGGGGGAGACATAATCGCCACGTCTTAAAATAATACATGCATGAAATACATAAGAAGAATATTACAAATATACTGACAAGAAGTCCTCATTTATGTTTCTACAATGTAAAATCTCTAAAATGTAGACTTAAAATGAGATGTCTCAAATGCTACTCCTTCTTTTGCTGAGAAAATAAATAAAAATAAATAAATAAATAAACAATAGCCATGCGAGAATAATTGACAGAGCAAAGTAACTGGTGAAAAAGAATAAAAACATAAAACAGGGGCCAGACTGTTAAAACAGAATATCCAAAATGCTTCTCTTTTGACCACCTCTTTGGTTTAGTTTCATGGCTTCAATGTCGAGAAAGAATGAGGGTGAATTTGGATGTTTATCATTGAAGTGTCTTGCAACAGGGCTGGTTAGATCGTTCCTCTTGATCGAGCTTCTGTGTTCATTAATTCGATCTTTCAGAGGGCTGGATGTTTCTCCTATATATATTTTATTGCATGGGCACTGTATCATGCAGATTACATTTGTAGTTCTGCATGTGATAAAGCCCTTTATGGCAATGGTTTTATCAAAGGATCTTTGAATGATTTAACATTTTTGGTGTATTGACAATTTATGCATGTCCCACATTTGCAATTACCTTGTAGGTTATTGCAGGGTTTTATCTGGAGTATCAGGGTCCTGGGAAGCTCTAATAAGCCTTTAATTTTCCTTCCTCTCCTGTAGGTTATCATTGGTGGTTCTTTAAAGGTACCTAATAAGTTTGTGTCATTTTGAAGCATATGCCAGTGTTCTAAAATTATTTCTTTAATGTTCCTGGTTTTTGGTGTAAAGGTTGTACAAAAGACAAGGTTAGGTTTAAGTTTTGGAGATTTCTTTGTTGCTAAATAAAAATCCCTGCTTACTGAATTCACCTTCTCTTCTGCAGACCTTAACCAGTCCTCTTTGTACTTTCTTTCTTTAAATTTGTTCAACATCTCTTCTTTGCTCTCATTCTATTCATCCAGAATTTCACAGATCCATTTCATTCTAATCAGTTGACTTACAGGGAGGCTCTTTTTGACGTGGTTTGGATGGAAACTTGCAGCATGATGTATTCCGATCAGTGGGTTTAGAATAATTTTGTTACTTTTATGTCCAGAAAGTTAATTTCTTCAGTGCTGTAATTGAAACATAAGTCCAATTACAGCATGTAATTGCATGTCCATTAAGGAATTCTTGGTTGCCGGCAAATGGAGTTTGCATTGAATGGTCAGATTTCATCCCGTTCATATGAAGTGGTGTCGGAATTTCCAAGTAAGAAAGGCTCCAGGCCCATCATGTAACTGACACCACCAACATTAACAGGATGCTTACATTAGAGCCTCTTATGTGTTTGAGTTTCATGGAATTACCAAAATTAGAGAGGGGGCAGCCTAACATATGAAAGAGGAAAAGACTGTTCTATAATCCATTTATTTCAACAAAGTAGCTGGATTCTAATTCTCATCTTTTTAAATGCTAACTGCAACAGAGTACAGTTACTCATATTTTATATTTTAAATACGTAACACCAGTACATGAATTGTGTTACTCCCCAACACTGTGTGTAACACACACCTGAGCAATGCATTTGAATAGTTTCTCCATACAGGAGGCACGTTGAAGCTGTCACCACCAACAAAGGCTTCTGTACCATGCATTGAATACATTTAAGGATTTGTGTTCAATACTTTCTCCCGGTTTCATTTCTTATTCTTTCACATGCCTTCATTTGGACATCTGTGGTTTGATTTTGATTGGATGGGTTGTTACCAGCATTTGCTGAGAATTTAATGTCAGTAGCTCCTTTAGATATATACTTATACTTATTTCACCTCCTGTACATGCGTGGGAACAGTTGGGGATGGCCTCTTTCCTGTTTCAGCATGACTGTGGACCAGTGCACAAAGCAAGCTCCATAAAAACAAGGATGAGCAAGTCTGGTTTGGAAGAACTTGTCTGGCCCACGCAGAGTCCTGACCTCAACCTGATAGCACACCTTTGGAAACAATTAGACTGTGAGACAGGTCTTCTCATCTAACATAGAACACCTCAGAAATGCACTTCTGGAAGAACGCTCAAAAATTCCCATAAACACCTAAATCTCGTGGAAAACCTTCCCGGAAGAGTTGAAGCCATTTGTGCTGTAAAAGGTGGACTGGCATCATATTAGTGGTGCATTTGGATTGGGATGTCACTAGTTCATATGGCAATATAATGTACATATAGTTTATACATTATAGATCAGTATTCCATGAAATACATGGAATAACAAGGCCAATCTCGGCTCTGCACGGGTTGACTATTCTTTAAGTCTTTATCTTTCTTTGTTTTATATCTCCTTCACTTTTTGGCAGTTATCAGCCTGTCAGAAGTGGCAAAAGTGAAAAGAGGGAAAGACTGTGACCAATGCAATGCTTTAGCATGGCAAGCTAACCGTAAATGAAAAATATGTAAGCCAGCTGAATCCCTCTGGGCTAATTTGAGGCTAGATCTATATCTGAGCTATAAGCTTGATTTATTAGCATGGCACAACAGACAGAGACAAGACCAACATATGACAAGAAGTAGCAAAAATGGACATTTTGTTACTTCTTGTCAGAGACACAGAGATGGAGACAATGTGGCAGCTTGCTACAAGCAAGTGTATAAAAGTACCAGGAACTAAGGACTAAATATGGAGTCTTCAAATTTGGATAAGCAGTTAGAAACAATAAGCACAAAGAACGACACACACAAAAAACAATGTTTTTAACAGAAAATAAAGAAAACCTCAAGAGTGTAATCTAAGAAGCACCAACCGACCATGACACTCAAACACCCGACTCCTATTTCTGCAAAGTCTCTCCAGCCATTTCCTGCTACTCTGTGCGCACTTGTTCTGCATGCCAGCTATTCCTGAATTATGTCTGGTTCAGTGTTTGCTTTTCACTCAGCTGAATGAAATATGCCTACTGTGCTGGGGGCATTTTAGTGCGCTCCCAGCAGAGCCTCCATAATGCTGTTAGGATTCATTTAGGAAGCATCATCCAACACAGCCAAAAAAAGCCGCATAACAATTTGTAGCAACAAATGGTCCAAACTTCTTGGTTTTATAAAGACAGAGACAGTGGGGAGATGGATATGGAAATGAAAAACAATGAAAGAAAAGAAAACTTGAGCAAACTTTTCCTGTCTTTCTCTCCTCCGTAGCCTCTATGCTAAACATCTCAGCTTCATCCAACACCTCTCACTATCAGACATATTTCTGGGGTTTATAGAGCCCCAGATGCAGTTTTTATGGTCATAAATCCAATTTGAAAGCTCCAGCCTCCTCAGCTCCCGATGCCTGCAGAATTACTCCTGGGCTTCACTTGTTATGGATGTAGACTCATATTAGGGAATTCTATATTGACTTAATATTTTTAGAACTCAGTGATCATTGCTCTTTGAAAACACATGTAACAGCATTAATATAAAAAAATAATAAAAAATTCCCCACTCGCCCCTGTGGGCGGTCAATCCTTCAAGCTTGGGTCCTCTACCAGAGGCCTGGGAGCTTGAGGGTCCTGCGCAGTATCTTAGCTGTTCCCAGGACTGCGCTCTTCTGGACAGAGATCTCCGCTGTTGTTCCCGGGATCTGCTGGAGCCACTCGCCTAGCTTGGGAGTCACTGCACCTAGTGCTCCGATTACCACTGGGACCACCGTCACCTTCACCCTCCACATCTTCTCGAGCTCTTCTCTGAGCCCTTGGTATTTCTCCAGCTTCTCGTGTTCCTTCTTCCTGATGTTGCTGTCATTCGGAACTGCTACATCGATCACATCATCGTCTTCTCATGTTTGTCTACATCTCTCTCTCTCTCTCTCTCTCTCTCTCTCTCTCTCTCTCTCTCATATATATATATATATATAAAGGGTCAAAGGTCACTCTTTCAAGGATGCCAATGTTCACATTTTGGACAGAGAGGACAGATGGTTTGAAAGAGGAGTGAAAGAAGCCATCTATGTCCACTGTGAGCGACCATCTTTGAACAGAGGCGGTGGTTTACGACACCAACTCTCTGCCATCTATAATCCAGTTTTGAGATCCTTCCCAGACGCCTTAACGCCCACTCACATCCTGGGCCATCTGACCTCAGGAAATCACATGATAAGGTGGGGCCAGGTTTCACAATGAGCTCACCCGAAACCCTGGCTGATTGTGACCCACACCCGTTTTCACACCTTGGCTCATGTGATTAGGTAGAGGATCATCAGGGGGTCCTTTGTCCCTCTTTGGGGGCGAAACTCCCACTGGGTTGAAATCTGGGACTCTCCACCATTTGACCCTTAGAACTGAAGAAGCTTCTCGGATGAGAGATGAAACGTCTTCAAGCAACTCAAAGAAGTCCAGACGCTTTTCTTTGCAAGCTCCTTAGACTGATAACAGTGTGTTTACTTTGCATTACATCATGTCCAAGTTTCAGAAACAAGGTAGCAGTGTATTCATGAATTAATTGGAGGTCAGAGGTTTAAATTTTGTATTTTTTTCCTGCTCTTAATTGCAGGGCTTTAACCATAAAAATATAAAAGCAAAAGTAGCATTTGTTACGTGCTCTGACTAAGAAGCATTTACTAACAAATGCTACTTCCGCATAAAACACATAATAATTGCTACTCTTACGCCTAGCATCCACACTTCTCCAACATGTTTAGGATGCCTACATTTCAGGTTTTTAAAACTATAGTTGACACAGTTTTAGTCTAGATGTGCAGGGATAGAGACTTTTGGAAAGGATTCACATTTGCCTTCTGATTGGATTTCAGTCACTCTGCATCCTTTCTGAGTCTTGCGTGTGTTCCACAGCTTCTTGTTTGAGATCCTGTGAGCATGCCAAATGTACGTCTTTAAGGACATTGATAACCCTGCAACGTGATAACACTACATGTCAAAGTCTATTGTAAAAGGAAATAAATGTGAATAAATGAAAATGGAACTGACCGGACACCTGTATCCATGCAAGCCAAGGAGACAGCCACAGACTTAATTAAATATAATAAGCTTCACTGCATATCCAAGCACCAAAGCACAATTTTCTACCAAACTAGATGTGAAAAATAAAATAAGATTGGAGTGTGTTTCTGTTGGCCTTATTGAACTATTTATTTTCTTGGAGATGTGAAGCTTGTTTCACTGCTCATATAGAGGCTCTCATTCTCAGGCGTGCCTTGTGGTCATCGCAAAACTCAACCACAGTAATAAAAAAATAAAACAAATTAGTAAAATATGCAACAACGTGATTTTCATGAAAAACTCACACACTGATGGAAGCAAGGCCCCGAGGTAGACATAACCTGTCCAAGACTCACATTGTTGTCAAGTTTATGTGGTGATATAGTGGCTTTAATTCTGTCTTGCTTTGTACAGTGGTCAAATAATTCACTCTCCTTGTCATGCACAACAGATAACACTGGTACAGCCTTTGTGCAGTTGCAGAGCAACAAAACATTTCACAGACTCTTTCACAAAAAATGTAATAAAGACAAGAATAAAAGTCATAAAGCTTTATATTACATGCACATTAATAATAACATTAACCACCTCGTTAGTCAGGTTCTTGCACTCCAAATGTATTCACGGTGAAGGCATAATACTTTGATTTTGTAAGTTTGGACATATGAAAACCAGATCGTGATGGAAAGATCATCTAAAAAATGCGTTAAAGTCACCAAATCAGTGGTGTGTATGTCTTGTTTGTGCTATTAGAAACGCTCTGACCCATTTAGGACATGTGCAAAAATTCTTTACAGATATCCTGGGATGTCTGAGAAAAGGACATTTGGATGGACAAATCTAAACAGAAGTTTTTAGGTAAAAATATTAGAAGTCATGGGCGCTGGATCCATCCCAGCTACGAGACTTGAGGTACACCCTGCACGGGTCACCAGCTTGAACTGGATAAGCAGTAGAGAATGGATGGATGGGTAAGGGAACTTGTTTCTAATGTGACACCTACTAGTTTCTGAACATTTGCCTGTTTAGTCTGTTGGAAAAACCAAAATCCAACCCTAATCTTAGAGAGGCTGCTGCTGACCTGGTGCATATATTAACATCATAATGATGACAGAACCTGCACGTCTCCAGGAAATTTGGATCGTATTCACAGCCTAATTCAGAAGACAGTGTCAGGGAAAGTGGAGGACGATGCCAAAGAGAGCAAAGCAACAGGGGAGTGATGTAGATTAGGCTGGAAGGTCAGGGCTAAGAATCTGCAACCCATAGAGCTTCACAGCCTGTACATTGTTACTGGGTCTTCATTGGAAACCAAATCAGCAGCAGGCACAATTGGGCACACAGGCCACCGGCCATGAAGAGAAATCCAATCACATCGGAAATCATTAGGGCAGATTGTTCCTGGAGTCTGGTGCTGCAGACAAGTGTTTCTCTCTTTGTAATTAGCTACGTGTGTGTATGTCCTGCTAAATATGAGCACACATGGCTTGGATTTAGACATTGTGTACACACACTACGATGAAGTGCATCATGTCAGTATAGTCTGTTGCATGGAGACACTTAGGACCAGTTAGAAGAGAGGAGATGAGAATGTCAGCCCAAGTAGTTTATGAGTAAATAAACAAGAATGACATTCAAATAAGAGAGTGAGTTCTGAACTCTCTGTGCAGCCTATTAGATTCATAATAAGTAAACAATTGTGAGTCAGAGGCTTTTTATTGGTGGTTGCTGATGCTTGTAACACTCAACCAGTGGCCTTTATTCAGCTGAATTGTCTTATTTATTCACTCTAGTGTGAAAGGAAGGATACAATTAAATTTCCAGTTCATTAAAAGTACATTTTAAAATAAAACTAGATGAAAAAGAACTGTGGTCAAAGAGTTCAGGAAACCAAAAAACATTTGTTCTTGTAGTCTACTCTAAGGGGCGGAGTGTGGAGTCAGTTAGTTAAATGAGCAGTTGTGAGTCTGAGCTGCCCGTGAGGGGCGTGCTGTTCTTTCTTGGTGGAGCCTGACTTTTCCAACCTTGACTAAACATCTAGATGTTTGTGGGAGACACAGCAGCCCTGTGTGAAAACAATGGCTTTGTAATGAGGCAGGCAGGTATTTGGCTGCAGCATTGGGCCAGTGGAAATCTTTACCTGTCAGTGGCAAGTAAGTAAGTTTAGAGGTTATCAAATTCTATGGAGTTTGTGAAGAGACACATGACTCCTTTCACCTGTTAGGTTTCTTGCTGTAGCCAACACTTTTAAACACTTCAGCTGTTTCTGAGAAATAAACACTTCAAAGAACTTTTCAATACAAATGCTAGCCAAGGGTGCTACTGCCAAACTCCTGAACTCAGCACTTTAAATCTGACTCTGCTTATTTAAGCTGAAGATGGTCCATAAACCTGTTTATTGACCATTATTATTATTATTATTATTATTATTATTATTGTTGTTGTTGTTGTTGTTGTTGTTGTTGTTATTATTGTTTTATTATTGTTGTTGTTGTTGTTGTTGTTGTTGTTGTTGTTGTTGTTGTTGTTGTTGTTGTTGTTGTTGTTATTATTATTATTATTGTTAAGGGGTTTTTTTAAATTGGGAAATTATTGTGTTACAGCAATACATGAAAATAAACTCAGTAAAGAGCTTCTATTGAGTATGTTTTGCATTCCATTCTGTCCCTGAGAACAACATAAAGTATGTGTAAAGTATGTTTCAGAATATTAAACTTAATCTGCAGATGAGTAATTATCTAAGACTTGACAAAGAAAAAAAACCTCATTATGCAACTGCTGTCACATGCTAAAAAGTGCTCCCACTGATTAGCAAATAACGCTGACATTGGGATCACAGATACGCTGATCACCTAACAGCTAATGCCGTGACACAAACAGCTTAGCTTTCAGAAACCAGATCAATTTGGCTCCATTCACTGTTAAATGTTTTAATGGCATGTTAGCTAACTGATATTGCTGCCTGTGCTCGTCTGAGTGGCATATCTGGCAAACATTAAAATAAACTGCATGTGGATTGAATAGTCCTGCCACACTCTCAAATTTCAAGCTATCACCTTCCACCGAATATTGAATGGGATGCTGGCATCATCAGGGAACTTCCACAAAAGAGTTGATGTATTATAGTCATGCATTGGCAGAATAAGCCTTTACTGAGAACCTTGATATGTGCAGACATGTGCAAGACTGTCTGATGGCTGTCACACATGATTTATTATAAACATAGTGGGTCATGATGCATGAAAACTCTTAGCAGTAGAGCACTTTAACTTCCAGATTTATCACATATCTGTCCTTGTGCCTTCAGATGGCTGCAGGGATTTAATTAACTGATTAACTTTAATTAGTCTGCCGGGAATCACAAGAAAGTTTAAGATTAAGGACTTTCGGATACTTTGCACTGAAATGAAACACTGAAATGGATCATTGTATGCCTTTTGGATTATCCTGGGAGTATAGCCCAAGGTGGAAAGAGCAGTGAGCGTCAGTCATCATAGTTTTTATGTACAGTAAAAATGTGCATTTTGTGTGTATACATTGGAGATTAAGAAACTGCTACCATATGAGTACAATACTAATTACTGCTTATATAGCTTAGAGTCCTGCAAAAAAGAAAGTTTTCATATGTAGTGAAAAATAAGCTCGAGCCTCCTTTAGCAGCGATAACTTGATGCAACCAGTTTTTGTGTGACTTCATCACTGTGGAGGATTTTTGGGCCTCTCTACTCTGTGACATTGCTTCATTTCTTAGAGGACTGTGGCCATTTATTGATGTACAGCTTAGCATTGTAGTTAGGTTATTATCTGGCCTTTGGACAAATGCAACACATTTTTCAGATGTAGCTCTCTGGTATTGTCTGACATTTGCATGGTCTGACCTTGAGGTAAAATGCCGGCTTTTACCTCAAAAGACTGCTTTTAGAGGTGGTCACGTTTGTGAGTAGATGATGGGCATTTGATTATTGGCACCTTGTGGTGACTAGTCCTCTTAATTCTTTGACACTGAGACTATACATAATTGTTTTTGCAGGACTTTATGTTTTATTAACATGGTCGTAATTACATGAACCAGCAATGAGCACAACAACATTTCAACCTTTTAAAAACTTGAAAAGTGAGAAAGATGTTCCAGCGATCCTCAGTGGAAATCTTGTTAAACATTTCTCAGCTGCGTAGCCTTGTGGTGACGGCTCTCAAACTGACATTTATGCTGATTTAAGAAAAGGAAATAGAGGTTACCCCCATTTAGTCCACTCAGATCTTTTTTATCACTTCTCAAAGAAAAACAAACTTCAGTGTTAACATTTTCGGGGAGGCCTCATGAATATATAAATATCAATTTAATATCTTAAATAAGCTAAAAAAGAGAGGGTGACAGTAAATACATAACACAGGCAGAAATGCCTGTTCTTCAGCTGATGTATGATATCCTTGATAGTGTAATAGATTCTACTATTAATGGATAATTCCAGTTTGTGTAATGCCATCTCAGGGAAATGAGGGAAGAAGATTAACCCACAACACTGAGCAAACAGTTACTTAGGCTGGAAGAAACATCAAGCTCTGCGACATTTTTAAGTAACAGTTTGGATCTTATCCCAGTTTCATAGGTCCGAAGAGCATTTATGGCCCTCAAATCACACATTCTAACATCCAAACCTACAATTAGTTTAAGAATCAACAAATAACGTACATATTTGGGCATGCATGTGAAAGGAAGAAGGAGAACATACAAAGTCCTCACAGAAAGACCCCACCTGGTACAGGCTCAAACCCAGGTGTTTCTTGCTGTGAGGTGTCAGTATTAACCGCTGCACCACTATGCCTGCCTTCACTGGTAGTGTCAATCCAAACCTGAGCTATAAGAGTTTGGTAAACATGGGACAGAAGGCTAGGAAACACTGAGCCCATGCATTCATGTGAATGTTACTTTGATTCCATCCACTTAAAATGTTGTTGCAGGGAACAGAGCACTGCGCACTGCTAAGTCCAAACACAGGGACTCTGTGGGTTTATGGATGGACAGTTCAGAGGTGTTTGGAAAAGAAGATCTTGTTCACCTTGCTCAAATGGCTCTCATACTTACCTGATAGATATTTCAGAATTCCTATTAACAACTGCATGTCCTCATCTGCCCACTCCATATTTGGAGTTCCTCAGGGCTCAGTCCTTGGTCCAGCGATGTATTCTTTATATATGTTACCTGTGGGTCATCTAAACAGCTTCAAAGGCATCTTCTACCACTGCTAATCTCTACTGACTAAAGTACACACTTTACTTTCTCCCATCTCAATTACTGTAACTCACTATGATGCCACCTTCCTAGCCTGGGTTCTTTACCAAACGTAGCCAGCACTCATGCATCACCTGTTCTGTTGTTGCCCATCACTGACTTCTGGTGAAATTCAAAATGAATTAAAATATTTTATTAATAGCATATACAACCTAACATTACCAGGTTCAAACTTATATAAGAGAGTTACCGAGACTTTATAAAAGCGGCTGGCTTTCACGCTCATAAATCCAGAGGGGACTACAGTTTCCACTGTTTCTAAACTTTGGAAGAACAGTGAGTGAGGCTGGTTGGTGGTTTGTTTTAAAGGACTTTTCTTTTGCCTTTTATTTCTGGATGTTGCTTTTCTAATTTATGCATGTAACAAAGATAAAACTGTATGTCTCATATGTTCTTCTAATGTGCACAGGAATTAACCGTAAGATTGGATGTTTGTATGTGTATATGCACATGTGTGGTTAGAGAGTGATATTATACCCCTTTCGTCAAACTGACAGGTCATTAATTATTCATGAGCTCCGGAAGTCCGGAAGTAATTAA
>NW_024584762.1:0-3367 GCF_018398535.1 Haplochromis burtoni
CCCCTCCCTGGGGCCAGCTCCCCCGCTGACCCCAGTAGGCACTCCCACCCTTCGCGACTGTGGGTGATTCTCAGGAAACACCTCCCACACACACAGGAAAGGGAACCAGATGGGGACAAAATATTGAACATTTATCTGAAGTTCATATGACCAGTCTGAGCTGAGACAAATCATGAGGGTATCTTCGGACACTGATGCTGGTTATTTTTTTCTTTTCCACAGTTTCCTGTGATTTTATTTTGTTTATGTGCAGAAAGAATAATCAGATTCATATTAGAGTATTTGGAAACCAGAGAAGATAACGATGTGTTTCTTCTTGATTAATCAGAAATGTTAATCTGTGGCGCTGTAATTAGAAAACAGGTAATTTAAGTATTAAATAGTCTTTGTTCTAGACTTGCATTACGTAGAACAATGTGCAACAGACTATCTTAGATATTTCCTTAAAATCATAAATGAAACATGAAAAATACCAAAAATTCCAACCTTGTCATGACATTTTTCGTCACCATCTAAGGCCGGTACAGTCCAATGAACTAAACACACCAGTTACTATAAGCAGGAACTATTCTCTCTGTTCAGTGGAAGTGGACTATTTTTTCTGGGTATAAGATGCAGACAGAAAGTGTTTCTTAATTCACCTGAGCTTCTTACTCACATTTCTAATCATTGACATCTTTTACATCAATATGATAACAAAGCACACATGAAAAACAAAAATCTGTATAATATAAATGATTTTTAACACTAATAGTTGTACATTTAGAAAACTACAGCTTGTTAGTTAATGCTTGACAGTTTGATAGAACGACTGCAGGTGTCCTGATACTAGAGCATCTAGCTAGCGCTTCTGAAGAGGAGCAATCATACAGGGAGTAACATTTTTTTAAGTGGCAGGTCATTTCAAATGCAACGTTTATATCAGGTCAACAGACATCAGCAAACACGCAAACTGTTTGTGTGCAGTTTGTCACACAGTGTGTTGCTAGCTAAAGGTCCAGCTGCTGTATTTTCCAGGGAGAGAGATAGTATGAGAGCAAACTTCACTCAAAGCTCGAGAAAGATTTAAGAAAAACAGGACAGGAAAGGAAGATATATTTAAAGGGAAGAACTGCTCATGGCAACATTAAGCTTACACATCCATCATCCACTTCTCAAGTGTACACCACTTTGTATTGGTCTTTCACGTGGAATTCCAATAAAATTGATTCATGTTTGTGGCTGTAATGTGACAAAATGTGGAAAAGTTCAAGGGGCCAAATATTTTTGCAAGCCACTGTATGTGCTTCCTGTAGGCAGCATTATTAGGAGACATAGTGTACATTTTCACTGGTATGCAGATGACATCAGGATTTCCTCTATACTCCTTGAAAAGCCTTCAGTTCATCCAAAATGCTACAGCAAGAGTACAGACAGGGACTAGAAAGAGAGAGCATATGGTAAATGGTAAATGGCCTGTATTTCTATAGCGCTTTTACTAGTCCCTAAGGACCCCAAAGCACTTTACACGTCCAGTCATCCACCCATTCACACAGACATTCACACACTGGTGATGGCAAGCTACATTGTAGCCACAGCCACCCTGGGGCGCCAACATCTCCTATGTTGGCTATCCTTCACTGGCTCACTGTTAAATCCAGAATTGAATTCAAAATCCTGCTCCTCACATACAAGGTCTTGAATAACTAATCTTAATGACCTTATAGTACAACATCACCCCATTAGAGCACTTCACTGTTAGGCTTTGGCCTTACTTGTGGTTCCTAGAGAACTGAAAAGTAAATTGGGATACAGAATCAATATAAAGTGCCTTGAGGCAACTGTTGTTGTGATTTGGCGCTGTATAAATACAACTGAATTGAATTGACAGGCACCAAACACCATCTAGCTACAGCTAGGGCAGTAGGTTCAACAATGGAGGTGCTGAACGTGGTCCATTCATACTCAATGTCCCCAGTCTACCTTGGAATGATGTTGTAGTTCTGCCAAAGGTGAGAGTTGAAGATTTCAGGGAAGGGGGCCTGTGTTATGTGTACCCAACACACCCTCTCTATACGTTTGGGTGCAGCACCAGGCCTGTCAAGTGTCCTGCCCCCAACACCTGATCCAGCTCACCATTATTAGTTGACAGTTCAGCCTCTCTCTTCACCCAAGTGACCAGAACATACATTGTACCTGATAATGCGATTACAGAATCTATCATCTATCATCTAGAATCTAGGGTATCATTGGTGCCGCGTGCGCTTATGGACACCCTTATGTTCGAGCATGGAGTTGGTTATGGACAAACTGTGCACAGAAGTCCAGTAACAGAACACCATTCAGGTTCAGGTCACGCCCCTCCAGTTCTCATTCTCATTGCCCACATGAGCACCAAAGTCTCCCAGTACAATGATAGATTCCCCAGGTGGAGCACCCTCAAGCACCACACCGAGGGACTGCTAGAAGTCGGAGTACTCAGAAACGTCATTGATGCATAACCAAAGGCAACGGATGCAGGAAACAAACCCTCGTCCACTGGAAAAAGCCTCAATTTGCAGGCACCAAGCCAGTGGAACAGTCCAGCCCCTCTCCAGGAGACTGGTTCCAGAGTCCAAGCCATGCATTGAAATGAGCCCAACTATATCAATATGGTACCTCTCAACTTCACGCACTAGCTCTGGGTCCTTCCCCACCAGAGAGGTGACAACACATGCCCCTATTGCCAGCCACGGTAGCAGGGGATCGATCCACCCGGTCATTCGCTGACACCCAGCAAACACTGACCCCTACAGAACCTCTGGCATGTAGTGCGTCTACAGTACAGTGGTCCTTTGTCCCTTCTTAAGGCTAATCCTGGCTGGGCCCCAGTAACCCTATTCTGGGCAGGGTGACCCATTCCTTTGATGTTGTACTCATAGGGGTCTGCTCAATCACTCACCCTTACTGAGGACCAGTTTGCCATGGGAGACCCTAAGAACTTATAAACATTTTAGGGAGTTTTTGTTTACACAAGTGAACAACGAATTGCAATAATCCAAACATGATGAAATATTGTTAAGTATCATACGATACTTTTTTTCGCTGTAAAGAGAAGTTTTCTTCCCACGCACAACGGACACTAATGTTTTTGTCACTTTTTATGGAATTAAACTCAAAATAAGGTCAGTACTTCCACGCTTTAAATGCTGCATGCTCATACTCTCTCCTGCATTCGATATATGATCCATTGTTGATCTGCACACAGCTGTTGTCACAAACGTCGCACTTGCTTATGTCACTGTCATGAGCAGTGTTGGGTAAGTTCCTTTAAATTAGTAACTTAGTTACATTACTAGTTACTTCTATCAAAAGTAACTCAGTTACTTCAAGTTACTCGTTACTTTCA
>NW_024584762.1:5346-8628 GCF_018398535.1 Haplochromis burtoni
GAAGCTCCGCGATAGCCACCACACGAAGTAACGAATAACGAGCCTATCTAAATCCCAGTAACAAGTAACGCGTTCCTGGTTTTGGCATAATAACTAGTTACCGTGCTCGTTACCACAATAATAACGTAGTTACTGTAACGCGTTACTTAATAACGCGTTAGTCCCAACACTGGTCATGAGACATTCTGGCAAAAAAAATCACGGTTTTAGTAACGCAGCGTTCCTACGGGAAAGTAACGGTAATCTATTTACCGTTTTTGCAATAGTAATCCCTTACTTTACTCGTTACCTGAAAAAAGTAATCAGATTACAGTAACGCGTTACGCGTTACTGCCCATCTCTGCTGAGAACCTTCACAGATATATACTACTATACCTGTTTGGGGGGGTTCCCCACTTGCCAAATCCCACTTTACCTCTTGACTATATGTTTCTGCTAAGATATTGAGGCAAAACTCACTCATTTATTCCTTTTCCATACAATTTAGGCAACAACCTATATTGTTAATAATCTGGTTAGCTTGTCAAAAAATAACTGGTAAAAAAAAGTCCTCCTAAAAGTTTTTTTATTATTTGAACGTTGAAGTAGATGCTTCTTTATTGTATTTCTCTAATGCTTTCATTTTCTCTTCATCTTGACTAAGGCACATTTTACTTATTATTTTATAAGGGAAAGGGAAATGTTTTTTTTCTGTTGTATCATATGTTTCAGAACTTTACTTTTTTAAATTTAAAGTAAACAATTTTTGACTAAAAATGCTTTGTATGCAATATTTATGAATACTGAGAGGCCTCACTCTTTACCATTTATCATTTTTAAAATTATTATTATTATTAGTCGTAGTAGTAGTATTCATTTTCTATGGGTTTAATTTGCTTTTATCAACAAGATTATTAACTTGAATTTTAGATTGAATCTGACTGTAACAGACTCATCATCAGCATGGATCATCTTAAAGCGTAGGTGTCAAACTCTGGCCTGCGGGCCAAATTTGGCACGCAGCCTAATTACATTTGGCCCACGAAGCCATACAAAATTACTATTAGAGCTGGCCTGCCAGTATTATACAGTGCATGTACTGCTAATACTACAATTCCCAGAATGCTCTGTTGGTGTTTTGGCGCGTCAGTCATGACAGGACCCATTAGCACCCTCTCCTCTGTTGACCATAGTCATAGCAACCATGCAAATACTGCCATGCTACCTATCCCAAAATGGCAAAAAGAAAGGCAGAAAACAGGAGCTTTCTGGACTGGTGGGAGAATATGATGAAAATTTGATAAATGATAAAATGATAAAATTTAATTCAGAAGGCTGCAAATACATTTTTTATTTAAGAAATGAATTCCACTGATGTGTTATTTAATTGGAATTTTGATTTTGCATGTGTGCAATATTAAGTTATATATACGTTTATATAAGTTATATATATTGTTTAGTATTAAGCTTTGCTTGTTCCATATTCAGTTTTTCAGCAAAACTTGTTTGAGTCCATAAAAGAGATTCCTTGTTATATTTGGAGGAAGTTTTTTTTTCAGTGAATATTAATGTTAGCCCGCGACTTTGATCCAGTTTTGAATTTTGGCCCACTGTGTATTTGAGTTTGACACCCCTGTGTTAAAGGGTTTCAGCTGTACCCCAAAAGTTGATTCTGTTCATCTGGACGTAGCGTTTTCAGTGGGAGAAACATTTTGTCACTCAGCCAACTGACTTCAGTCTCACCTAAATGCAGGTTTCCCCAACCTTTTAAACAGTATATTGGCATAAAGACGGAAACTAGCACCACGGACGAACAATGGACTGTGAGGTCGCATTATGATCACTGATATGCAAATTGTCATGACCACTGATCAGCAACCAGTGATCAAAAGCCATTGATCCACAATTGATCAATAATACATTGTCAGCAGCTGTACAAAAACAGACTGGTTGTATATTGGCAGCTCCCTCCTGGGTGAAAATAGTTAAGTGGGGTTTTTATTCAGGTCTCTATAAATGACCGACAACATTTTATTTCATAATAAAAAACATAACTTCAATTTAACCGAAGCAGCTGCAACATGTTTTTATTTTATTAACAAATTATACAATGACAAACTTATCTGGAATCAAACACTTTCAATTTTTGTCCTTTAATTGAAAATTACAACAATATTGTGTACAATTAGTACAGCATGATTTTTACAATTAGTAAAAATATTGTTGGCTGTGTATGTTCAATAATGCTGACTTTTACAAACGTGCGGAGTTTAGCAGAAAAAAGGGAGCGAAAGGGTGAAAGAAAGAAAAAAAAAATCTCATGGCTCCCAATAAGGAGCCGGCTCGCGTCGTTCACTTCAGAGTCGGCTCTAAGAGCCGTTTCGTTCGCGAACGACACATCACTACTGGCTGGGAACCCCCACACATGCAGCATGTTTACAAGTGGTGTCATACTGATTACTGCCCCACTTCAACAGTGACATATGGAACCTTAGTTTTACAAACATTAAATTTACACAATAAAAAAAATTTAACTATATACAATACAGTTTTGAGAATGCTCACAGTATATTATATCTCAGCTACAGCTGCAACATTTTTTTTCTTTTATTAACAAATTATACAATGACAAACTTATCTGGAATCAAACACTTTCAATCTTTTTGTCCTTTAATTGAAAATTACAACAATATTGTGTACAATTAGTACAACATGACTTTTACAATTAGTAAAAGTATTGTTGGCTGTGTATGTTCAATAATGCTGACTGTTACAAACTTTACTGAGACTCTAGGATGGCACTGAACATTACATCAAAGGCCAGTCCACCAAACCATAAACCTCCAGTCTAAATTTACAAAGTAACATTTTATAAAATTAAACCAAGATAAAGGAAAAATGGTAGCAAATTGACTTCACATTCTTTCTAAAAGACAATGAAAAGAAACGGTACATGCAGGGGGAAGAGTGTAAATAAAATGGCTGACAATGACTATTAATCTTGTGCTTCCTTGCAGGGATATTTAATCAAACACAACACAGGAACATTACTGGTTTGAAACATTTTACTTTCTCAAGAATATATTTGATAATAATGATGTCTTGTGAATCAGATTTTCAACTGGGGCTCCAATGCTTCAATCTGGGACTCTCCTCAGCTCTTTCTGGGACAGTGGCGCAGCTGCCCCTCTGTTGGTCTTCCTTGGTCTCTTGTGTTCTGGGGGCCTCTGGATGTCTGGAGTCTTGATCTCCTCCATACCTGCTTCATGCCCTGGAGGACGGGGCTGTGGCCCCCCCACACCC
>NW_024584762.1:8648-12910 GCF_018398535.1 Haplochromis burtoni
CATGCTCACAGGTGTACACACGGGTGCTCACACACACAAACTACACCCTTTTTGGCTCCTACCTCAAAGCACACTGTGCGCTGTCGATCTTACGTGCTGCACAATAATGTTTAATATTTAGTATTTACTGTCATATTCCCATATATCATTGTGATGTTGTTTATTATGTTGCTCTTTTTTTTCTTCTACTTGTTTTCTTTTTTCTTTCTCAACAGGTGATCCAGGTGATTGATAAATGTATCTTTTTTTTGTCTGCTTATTTTGTTGGTTTTTGCCCTTTATCCCCGTCCCTCTTCCCAGCTGTTTTTCTTTCCCTTTCTTTCTCCCCTTTCTTTTCGCCAGCAAAAAAACAAC
Source organism: Haplochromis burtoni (assembly GCF_018398535.1). Taxonomy (NCBI): domain Eukaryota; kingdom Metazoa; phylum Chordata; class Actinopteri; order Cichliformes; family Cichlidae; genus Haplochromis; species Haplochromis burtoni. The sequence goes on from NW_024584762.1 coordinate 9,003, forward strand.
AAAAAACAAAAACAAAAAAAACAAAAAAAAAAAAATAAACAAAAAAGGAAAGCAGAGCCTGTGGAACACAAAACAAATAAATAAATACAAATAAAAAAAACCACTCTGTTGTTCAGTCTCCTCACACATGCGAAATAAATAATACAAAGTCTTTGGATTTAAACTTACTTAATATTTTGTCGATCATCATCTTCTCCAAGACTCTTCTCTGAAGGTTTTTCACGTGTTCTGAAACATTTATCTGTGCTTGTGGAAGTTGCTGGGGGTCTGGCAGTGCATTCTGAGCTCTAGAGCAAAGTCACAATTTTTACTCACAATATACTACTCTTGTGCAATTGGTGCACTGAAGATATTACTGTAACTATATTCAACTCTCATGTCCCTAACGACTGATGATGTATTTTTAAACAAATAGAAGCACAAGAAATTAAAATTACACATACTAACCTTACCAATGCAGTTCTAAAGTTCAGCAAATAAAAAAGAACAGTATTAGACATTATTTTGTGTGCATTTAATCTTTGTTATACTTTGAATAATTACCTGCATGAATGAGCTATTAGGTCCTAAAAGCTTTTCTAGGTCTTTCACAGTGTCAGAGAGTGAAAGGATGTCTCTGCGGAGATCTGTCAACTTCTGTATAGTATTAATCTTTCGAGTCTCCTCTTCTTTTAATGCTGCTATTCTGGCTTCTTCCTCTCTCCCCAGGAAGAGTCTAAGCTTCTCAAAGTCCTCCCGAATCTTCTTCTCTGTGTCATTCCTCTGAGTCTGTTACAGAAAAAAACAACCTGTCATCTTCTTAAGCTCTTAACATGTTTAAGATTTAACAAGCCAAAATTCAACAGGTACCTTAATATGTTCAGTCGATGAGTTGCACACTTGCTTGAATCTTTCAAAAGCTATCTGCTTTCCCATGACATTCTTGGAAAAACTCTGAAATAAAAGTACTCCTTCAATCAAAAGAACAAGAAAGCACTGAAAAAAAAAAAGATCTGTGGGTGTGTCTCAATCAGAAATGCAAGTTTAAGTACAAATTACATACACCCTTCTATCATAATTTTAGGCGCAACAAAGAATTTAATGCAATTTAGCCCAGTCAATAGATAAAAGTGTCTTCACCTGGTGTGGCTCTGATGGGACATTTCTGTGTCCTTCTGATGGATCAGTGAGCCTTCCTTGTTTGTGTCTTTCACTCAAACTCTTCAGAACAAAATTAGACGGAGGTTCAGGATTGTAGATGACTTGACGACAGATTGAGCATTTTTTATCTTTTTTCACTCTCCAGTGGTCTTGCACACAGTCCTTACAGAAGCTGTGGCCACACTGCAGCGTCACAGGTTCAGTGAAAATACATAAGCAAATTGGACAAGATATATCATCAGTGACAGATGATTCTTGTCCACTCTTTGTGATGATTTCCAATTCTTCATCACTTGACTTGTTTTCTTCCATTATGTTGGAGAATGACTTTTCTTTTTTCTTATTCTTAAAGTCGAGTTCTTTAGGTATGACTGTTTTGGGCATATGGAGTGTAGGATTAGAAGGTGTCCGGCGTGATTTTTCTGCAAATGGCAAAATTGTTAACAATCTTAAGACACTTCTTAGTTACAGCTCGTTAAAACAAAACATTACAAATGAATTAAGATTTACATTTTTTGTATGATGTGGAAATATATATATATATAGCAGTTAAACTGCAATATCATGGCATTTTACCTTCGGTTAACTTTATTGCGAGGTCATTGAACTTCATCCTAAAGAAAATGTCGATTGTAACCTCTACAGCACCATCTTTGCTGTAAACTTGCACCAGCTTGTCAACAGTGTCTTCTCTGGTAGCATTCTCCAGCTGGAACCTCAAGATAGGTCGGGATCCTTCTCTCATGTTCAGAGCCAAGTACCACTGAAAGCGCTTTAGCTCAGAGTCACTTAGCTCATCCAGGTAATCCTTAAGCCATTTTTCATTTTGCACCAGAGTACACATCTTTAGCTGTCAAAAAGTCAGGTTGAAGAGGCAAAGTCTGTTGTTGAATGTCGTCTTCAGGTGTGTGGGCTGATGGTCATAGACAAGAAACGAGATGTTAGGATTCATTTATGAAAGAACACAAAAATATCCTCAAGAGCCTTATTTAATAGATGAAAGCTGAGCTGATGGCCGTGTTCAAAGGCAATTATTTGTGTGAAAAAGCAATCTGAAGATAACTTTTAATTATCCTACTCGATGAGGTGATGTGCAGGCTCAAAAAGTTTAAAATTTTTTATTATATAATAAATTAAATTGAATATATTTAAGTGATTGTATGGGATATGCTTAAATTAAATTGTTTCAATTCTGTATCGTTTATAAATGTCATCATAAAATGAGGTGAAGGTCTTGTAGTATCTCAAAGGCAAACCAAATAACTCTCTATTGACTACTTCAATTTAATTTTCTTCTATTTAAACAAGAATAAAAAATATTGGTGAATTGTCAACAATCATCACTCCATTATGTGTAATGTATTATGTTTAGAAAATAATTAAAAAACACTTTTTATATTTTGGGATAGCTGTGTCTTGTTCTGATCGTTATGCAGCACTTAAAAAAAAACAAAAAAACAAGACAACCAACCACACAAACTTTGACAAACTTTGTCAAAGGCACTGAATTTATGCACCCTGTGCGTTACAAAGCAGTTTATAACGGTGACATGGATCTGTCTCTTGTAACTCGTTATTTTTCAGTGTGTGTGTTTAAAGTTGTAAAGGGAGCATAATTTACCCCTATCACATTTGTTTTCTAAAATACGAGAATAGTTTTCAGTGTCTAAACTGAAACGACTAAAGTTGAAAGAAAACACAGATTTACAAATTTGCAGAAAAAAAAAGTGCAACACACAAAGATCCCAGGCGAATACGATCTAGTGTCTCACAAACTTGTGACTAATGTCGCTGCCATCTCTTTAGCTACTTAACGGGACATTGCAGCTTTCTAAACCGCAACCGTCTTCGCTACCTGCCCAATAATACCGAGATCCACACCAAAGGACATTTAGTATGTAACATACATGTAAGCCTTGGGACGAGGCACACCCCAGCCAGCATTACAATTCCTTAATAACATTGTTTGCTGCTCACCTCTGCTCCTTGGGCCAGCTCCCGTTTATTCACACGAATGAGGTCTAGAACTGTTCTTCCTTCCTCATTTCCTTTTATACAGTCATTGGCCAGACCTGATTTGTACGGTCCGATTTTGCACATGCGCAGTAAGGATCGGGGAGTCCTGATCCGTAACTATCTTTTTATTTTTCATTTTTGTCTACATTATATTGCAGTGTTTCATTACTGCAAACATTTTAACATATACTTATTATTGTTAACATCTAAACAGTTACTCTGACCCGTAACTATCGCAAAATGCTTTGAGCGGAAGTACCGATCAGGGTTTCCGGTACGGATCGGGTAGCAAAAAGCAAAAAACAAAAAAGTTGGTATATTTCAGTTGCACTGTCTCCTCGTGGGGTGTCTTAACTATTTACCCCGTACATATGGAATTTGCACGGGGTTTTGTACGCTTGCTGCAGTCTCACACTGACAGGAAAACCACAGCAGCTATGCATCACTTCAGCATAGTGCATCACAGCAAACTTTACCACAATACTGCAGAATAACTAGCACAGCCGACACCTCACTGCTTAGTACCCACAACTTCATTTCCTTCTTCTTTCTTTGTTTCTCTCTCTTTTTTTTTTTACATTTTAAAAATCCTGTCCCATCTACTTTAATTATGACCTGAATGCACTGTGTGCATGCGCAAGTCCTACGTCACTTCCTCTCTTTGCCAACATTTAGTAAAATTCTGTCTTTTGGATCTTTGCAGATAATCAGACCTAAATATGTTGCTTCATTTTTAACTGTTATATTACAAA
>NW_024584763.1:0-3426 GCF_018398535.1 Haplochromis burtoni
GGAGTCCGAACCACAAAAGAAGCACGTATTCTCGGAAAAGTGGTTGCAGGAGGTGAGCTGGCTTCAAACAAATGATGTTTGACAGAGATGTGGTGCAGAATGTGCCGTGAAAATTTAATAAATGACAAATTAAAAAGGCATGAACGTTTTTTTTTGTATCGAAAAAATATCGAACCGTGACACCAAAGTATCGAACCGAACCGAACTGGGAATTTTGTGTATCGTTGCACCCCTAATAAACACACTAAATCTTGATACAAGGATACAGGAGGAGCTCAAGGAGAGGACAATCATCAGCTTCTAATTCTGAATCGGTATTTCGTTTGAATGACCAGAAGCATATCAGGAAGTAGGTGTACTGAATTTTTCCCTTTAAATAATTTTATAGCCATTATTACAACTTTTAATTTTTCACATACGACGGCTCCAAACAAACCAAATCTGTCAAGGTTGTACGATGAAAAATCTTGTAAAAAATCCAGATCAAATATGCGGCTCCTCTGCTGTCCATTAGTCTGAGACCTTCTAGGAAGCTCACTGCGCCTTGTTTTTGTCATTGTGTAACTATTTCTGAATTTCTGCTGTGCCGAAGTTCAAAATTCTAACTGGAACTAAAATGACTTATTTTCTTCCTTATCTATTTTTGTAGCTTGTAAACATCTTTCTCAAAGGTTAAAAACAAACAGATGGTTGGTGTTGCAAGTTTTTTTCAGTGCAGTATTAATTAAAGCTTATAGCAGCTGATGCAACAGATTCACACTGACCTGCAATTAAGGAGAACACTTGAGAGTTTGGAGAGCTGGGGATATAGCAGCCTAACAAAGTGCTGCCAACTGCCATTAGAAATCCATCCCTCTCACTGGGATTTGTACTCATTAAAAGTTGCTTTGTGACATTTTGATTTAGATGGTTTTTTTCGCTCTTGTCTGTGTGCTTGTGTTTTTCTGGTGCTTGTGAAGTTCTCCTAAATGTGACGTTGGAGTAAGTCGACGAGCAAAATGTAAACACGAGAGGCTGGGTTTACCAGGTTATATACGGCCACGGTCTTTATGAACATAATGGCATGTTAAGTTAATAATAATCCGTCCTCTTTTTCGCTTGTCCAGAAGTGTGCAACAACTAACACGGGAAAAAGTACAGGTCAGTAGTCCATCACCAGGCAAATGCAGACAAACAACCACAAATCACAATATCAAATTCAAAGAAGGGACAGAAGACATACAGTTTCCAACCAGAAGACCCACATCTACAACCTGGAGCTTTGAGGTGACAGGGAAGGAAGCTCACACGGGGAAGGAAGAAGAAAAGAAAAATCCATACAGCACCTGCAACGCAGAAATATAAAAAAATGTACAGATACGTGAGAGTGTGTGTGTATGAGAGAGAGAGGGAGAGTCTGTGTACGTGTCTTTGTCATGAAATCTTCTTGAAAATGAGGGTGTGAAGCTTCAATATCGCCCCCTGGAGCTTCAGGCAGACAGAGCTATATCCAGGAGTTCCCTAAAGAGTACCAAAGACCTAAGGCAGGGGTGTCGAACTCCAGGCCTCGAGGGCCGTCTCCTGCAGGTTTTAGATATCACCCTGGGTCAACACACCTGAATCAAATGATTAGTTTATTACCAGGCCTCTGGAGAACTTCAAAACATGTTGAGGAGATACTTTAGCCATTTAAATCAGCTGGACACGTCTAAAACCTGCAGGACACCGGCCCTCGAGGCCTGGAGTTTGGCACCTGTGACCTAAGGCCTCACATCTGGGCAACAACTGCTTGTCCATTCCAAGTGGAAACACTGCATGTAGTGAACCGTAATGACTAGTTTAGTGTAATTAAAAAGGAGGGGCAGGTCGCCGCACAGCACAGCCAGCAAAGCCACATGATCACATTATAAAATCTGCTGGAAAACCATCGGGACCAGAGGTTTCACTGTTTGGGAGATGCTGCAGGTTCATGACATTCAGACAATGAAAGAGGTGAACTCAGAGCCTCAGGCTGTTCATTTAGTTTTGGTAGATTTATATTGCTAAATTCTTCAGTGGCTGCTTTACATGAATTAATCTGTGATGCGTATACAGCTTCATCATAAAACTCTCTAAAAATATATTTTTTATTTGTTGTGGGTCATGATTAATGTTTCCAGTTGAATCCTTAATAAAATTAATAGCAAACAAAACTTTTTGCCACGTTTGAAGTTCTCCAAAAACAGCCTTTATAGCAGAAATTCTTATTAAAGATTTAATTGAACTCCAGTTTCAGTTTTCTCAGTGTGTTAATTATAACTTCGTCTGGTGAGGCAGCACACACAACTTCTAATGGTGGAATTTTTTATTTTACTTCTAAAACAAGCATTTTTTTTATTATCTTTTTTCTTATGTGAACAGTAAGACATTATTTTGTCCTAAATTATCAACTTTCCTGTTTCCCAAAGAATACATGGTGAAATCAGTGGGGCGCCATGTTCCCTCAGTGAGCTGTCATACTCGTGAGTTTGAGGAAGTGAACACCCCTACTTGTAATTTAAAACAACAACTTTTTTTCAAGTTCTATTAACATCTAACTGTCCCAGCTGCTGTGTATAATCATCATAATTCTTTCTTGTAAATTACATTTGTGTTTAAATCCTCTGACAGTTTTTAATTTCTCTCTTACTATTCGCTTGTTGTTCATTTATCTCAGTAGTCACCGCTAACAGCTCCCTGTTAATGTGTTCTCCTGCACCACCCTAAAAGAAAAATCACTCTTAGTTTCATAGTTTTTTGGTGTTTAGCTGAAGAAAACAATCATTACACCAAGTAAAAAAGACACATGCACCATACTTTGTTCCTTCATCTATGATCAAACCAACAATTACAGTATCACCAAGCTATTACATGAAAAAGAGCAAACTGGAGCCACTTCCATTTATGCAAATGGAAGTGGCTCCAGTTTGCACTGAGCTGAGAACATTGTGCAATACCACTGACATCACGTGCAATGAACAGATTTGATGCCTGTATTTTGATATTTTCGGTATGGGAGCTTTTATTGGGGACTTCACATTTCTGTCTACATTTCTTTACATTAGGACCATGCCACTTAATCCAGTCGGCCAAGCTGTTTTTTTATCTTTTAATCTCTCTAAAAATTTGACTTAGTCAGGGTCAAGCTGTTCCCAAATATAACTCACACTGAATTCTGTGTTTCAGTCTCCTATAAAAAGCAATCAATCCAAAGATCAAATGATCCTGTAAATAAGTTGCTTTCCCTGCCCCATCCTTGTGGACAAGTTCCTGCCATCCCTGTCTTAGGTTATCTTTCATTATTATTTTTTTGTACACTTTTTTTAATCCCCAGTAGGGAAATCACTCTCTCCATTTAACCCATTCGCTCAGTAGGGACAGTACCTTACTCAGGGTACCAAACGGCTACCTCAGGGCAAACACTCGCTA
>NW_024584763.1:3446-12895 GCF_018398535.1 Haplochromis burtoni
CCCCCCCCCCCTTATTATACTCTCTATTTTCCTGCTTATGCTTATATTTACACCTAACAACAATTAATTCATGGTTTATAATTTGGAATTGTGATTTCTTTTTATATAACATTATCAACACAAAACTTTTCTTAATACATTTCTACAGTTCTAATTTCATCCAAATTCCTAACAGTCCACTGAATCATCATTCCAATAATTGCACCTTACACTGTAAATTCCAGTACCTTACATAAATAAGTTAACTTGGCGAGGAACAATACAAGATTTTTAATAGTTTGTGTTAATTATACAGTGAATTTTTTAATGAGTGCTTACTGACTGTTAAGTGAAGACAGTTGTTTTACCAGTGGGAGGAAGTAATGCGCTAAACTATGCCTAGTCAGATGAAAAGAAGATGCTTAGTTATTTGGAAAGATGTGGATTTTAACCTTTTCTGAAGACCCTTTTTTTCCAAAAACAGTAGGGTGAGTAATTGAACTAGGAAGAAGTGGGATTCCCTCTGTTTCTCAGCTGATAAATAAAGTTTATTAAAGAATTAAACCCCACTCCAGGAGACTGATTCCAGAGTTCAAGCCATCGAGGTGATCCCGACTATATGTTCCTGTCAGCCCTGTCAGCCAAATGCTGGCCCTTCTCCCACCAGAGAGGTGAAATTATATGTCCCAGCCACTAGCATCAGTCCACCATGGCCACCACTGCCCAACACATACTGCACATGTCCCTATGATGCTTCGTAGAAAGGTTGAGGCTTTTCCGAGTGGAAGAAAGGGTTGTTTCCCTGCACCTTCAGTCCAGGAAATGTGTCCTGACTGTCATCTGCACGTATGCACCAAGTGACAGTTCAGACTGCCCAGCCTCCTTGGAGTCACTCAAGTGTCCTCCATCTGGTGACTTAGTGGTCCTACTGGGAGACTTATGTGGGCAATGACAGTGATACCTGGAGGGGCCTGAATGGCAGGAGCAGCCTGCCTGATCTGAACCTGAGTAGTGTTTGTTATTGGTTACAGGAGTCACAGTCTGTCCACAACAAAGGTGTGGATGCAAGAGGGTTGTTGCATGTCATGATGATAACCGCTGAACTAGATGATAGACACCAGTGTGTATCCTGTAGGAGGTGCTGTGGGAGTATGCGGTGTCTGTTGAGGTGGTCTGAGCATCTGACTAGGACACCTCCTGGGTGAGGGCGAGGGACATCTGTGATCCTCTGCTTAGGTTCTTGCCCGCATGATTACCCCTAACGCTCCCGGATAAGTGGAAGAAATTAATAATTGGATTGTCATTAGTTATTATTATCTCTTCCGCAGCGTGCCTTTGTCCTGTTTTTCTCCCATCACCTCTAACCAGTTCATCCATAATATACATCCCCGTACTTTGCACTAAACCTTTATATTTATTTTCATCTAGTTACCTTTAAAAATGACTCGATGAAAGGAGCTTTTTATTTATCTCTATGAAAGCTCTCAGTTCACATATTCAATTTAACTCAGTTTCATTTATTCAGAACCAAATCACAACAACAGTGCCTCAAAGTGCTTTATATTGTAAAGACCCAACAGTAATACAAAAAACACAGAAAATGTCAATGATCATATGACCCTCTGTGAGCAAGCGCTTTGGGAAGGAAACAGTGGGAAGGAAAAACCCCTTTCTAACCAGTGATGGTAAATTTGATTCTTTTACTGAATTGAGTTTTAATGAGTCACTCACCAAAGTGAATCGGATTTTTTGAGTCATTTGATTCACTGAGTCAGTTGACCAGAGAGTGCAAAAAATGTACATTTTCACTCAAACTTAATTTGTTTCTCTTTTCATGTAAATCCCACTGCTAAGATGAGTGATTAAAAAAAAAACTATTTTATAGAGCAAAAAAGAGCAAAAAAATTTCTAAAATTAAGCAAAATTGCTTAATAAACATTTATTTTGTTCATTTTTATTTTATTAGTATTTATTTAGTATTTTCCTTAAATGTGTTAAATACATATTTTCTGCCAGGGGGCGGTAATGCGCCTTAACATTGGTTGCCAACCAAGAAGAAGAAGAAGCTGTGAGCCAGGAGGGGGGGGGTGTCACTACCCGATCCGTACCGGAAACCCGATCGGTACCTTGCAAGCGCAAATCTTACGTCACTTCCTCTCTTTGCCAACATTGCGACATTCAATATTGACTGATACGGTTAGCGCCCAGTTAGCTCCTAGCATTTCTCAACAGCTCTGCCTCCTTTTCGACTGCCCGGGACATTTAAACAATGGATAATCCGTATACAAAGAAATGCATGCTTTTCTCCTCAACAGAGAGCGTCCCCCGATTGAGCAACAGCGCCGTAAAATAAGAAGAATGGCGCCTAATTACAGACTTAATAATATTGACTTAGCAATGTGTCACGTGAAGATTCAGCAGCCAGATGAAGTGTTTACTGACAATTGACAGTGATAGCGGACATCATCATCACTATTCCAACAATCCTCTCCACACAGACAAGCATAAACACACTCGACTATCGCTACATCAGATTTAACACACATTTGTAATGACGCTAATTCAGTTTACAATAGGGTCATTCGCTCGGTCAGCAGGTGGCGGTGTCCTCGTATACTGGGGAGTAAACTGCCATTAAACGAACAGAAGAAGAAGAAAACATCTGCACATGCGCGGTACGGATCGGGTAGACCCGATTTGTACGGTCAGACTTTACACATGCGCAGTAAGGATCGGAGAGTCCTGATCCGTAACTATCTTTTTATTTTTTGTTATTGTCTACATTGTACTGAAATGCTTCATTATTGCAAACATTTTAAGATATACTTAACATCTTAACAGATACTCTGACCCATAACTATCGTAAAACGCTACGACCGGAAGTAGACACCTTTCGCGCATGCGGGGTACCGATCGGGTTTCCGGTACGGATCGGGTAGCGACAGGGGGTGAGTGAGTGAGTGATTCGTTCGCTCTAGATTCAGCACAGGAGGGAGGGGGTCAGCGAGTCCTGAGTGAGTAGCTCAAATGTGCTGTTAGCATGTTAACAGAACGATGCTACTGTGAACCGAGGAGCTATTGTCTTGATGTGAGCTTCTACTCAGGGTTTTTTCTTCCAGTTCAGAGCAGAAATGTTTTTGATAAGAAACTGGCTGTTGTGTTTTCCTCCACAATTTTAATTATAAGCTAGATACATTGCTGCTAACAGCAACAGGGATGAGTCAGTGAGTCAGTTGGGCTTGTGAATCATGATTCATGAGTCAGTAAAGTGATTCTCGAGTACTGAACTCGATTCGTGCATCACTACTTCTAACCTTGGACAGAGCCAGGCTCAGGGAGGGGCGGCAATCTGCCGTGACCGGTTGGGAGTAGGGGAGGAGGACATGCTGGGCAGCACGGTGGCACAGTGGTTAGCACTGTTGCCGCACAGCAAGAAGGTCCTGAGTTCAATTCCACCATCAGGCCGGGGTCTTTCTGTGTGGAGTTTGCATGTTCTCCCCGTGTTTGCGTGGGTTCTCTCCGGTACTCCGGCTTCCTCCCACCGTCCAAAGACATGCAGCTTGTGGGGATAGGTTAATTGGATAATCCAAATTGCCACTAGGTGTGAATGTGCGAATGAAAGTGAGTGTGAATGGTTGTCTGTCCCTATGTGTTAGCCCTGCGACAGACTGGCGACCTGTCCAGGGTGTACCCCGCCTTTCGCCATATGACAGCTGGGATAGGCTCCAGTGCCCCCCGCGACCCTGAAAAGGATAAGCGGAAGCGAATGGATGGATGGATGGACATGCTGCGGAAGAGAGCCAGAGATTAATAATAACTCATAATTAAAAACAGTAATACATATAGTGATTATTAATATAGCATACATTATCTAGTGCAAGAGGCAAATGGTTTATGCCTTTTTTGTTTTAACTAAGATTACCTAATTAAAATTTACTGTGCTAACAGGTTTTAACCTGCTGTTACAGGTCTCACATGCCTTTGCAAACTTAAACATTTTCAGTTTTAAAAGAAAAATAAAACATAACGCTTTCAAGAAATGTTGTTTTAATTAAAAGTAACACAAATTAACATACAAATTAACAGAAATATAAATTATATTTTGTTACTAGAAGACCCTTCCCTTTTAGGTCAAACTGTCGTGGTTTGAGGCGTCACATTTTCATGAATTAAAGATGATCTTCCATGAACAACAAAACAAAATTAAGATGACAGGGCTGGGTCAGGTGAGCCTGAATCCTGCCTTAGTTATACAACAGTAGGCCTGGGCTGATGGGTGTTTCCCATGATGCACTGACAGGCAAGAGACAGAAGACTCAAAAAGTAACTAAACAGGGAACCAATGAAAACAGTAATACTTTGAAGGCAGCAAAAACTAAAAAGGAAATATATATTCTATGCACTTTGTTAGAGTATTTATTATTGTACTGCTGTCAATATAGTTTTTAAAGTACAGCTCAAACAACTTACCAATAGCCGATTCAGTAACTTCTTTTTAAGCTTTTAATTTATTCCTTATGCTGTTGTGAAAAAGACTTCGATGAAAAACGTGTCACTGTAAAAAAATGAACCATGATCTATCTAAAAAATATTTATGAACCTCAACTAAACAAGGTCTGAACGTAAACACACAATCAGACTGTATACTTGACTATTGTAATGCAGTTTTTAAAAAGAAATGAATATGTACAAGTTTCACGTTTTTTATGTTCAGATGTAGGTGACCGAATCAAACAATGCCAATGATTTAACATGCCAGGATTAAATCCCCTTTCCACATTCAGCTATGTCATTTAACTTAAACATTTAATATTTAATAATATAACAAATAATTACAAATTTGAAGAGTGAAGAATTTTGTGAATTCAGTTGTTAATATTTGCTATAGTAGATTCCTGCATATCAGATTTAGAAATGATAACATCCTCCTCTGTCACACCAACCTTGTGCATGTTCTCTATCATTACATCTATGAGCCTCCTCTGAGGACTTCCTCTTTTCCTTCTGTCTGGCAGCTCCATCTTCAACACATCCAATAAATCCACTATCCCTCCTCTGCACATGTCCAATCCATCTGAGCCTCACCTATCTCAATTTGTCTCCAAAATGCTCAGCCTGAGATGTACCTCTGATATACTCATTTCTAATCCTGTCCATCCTGGTCACTCCCAAAGAAAATATTAACGTCTTCACCTCTACCTCCTGTCATTTGCACCATCTACAAACCATATATCATAGGAGGTGTAGCTGATACCCATCTGTCACAAATCACTCCAGCGTCCATCTCCACCCACTCCACCCTACCTGCACTCTCTTCTGCTTTGATGATGGACTGAAGAGTGCCGTCTTCAGTGCAGTATGCCTTTTACCTACATCTGTAAATCTCTGTACACAGAAGGAGGCAACTCTGTTACAGTGACTGAGATCAGCGGCAAAGTATCAGAGACAAATATGTGATAATGACTTGACTCTCTAATGTGCTCTAACTTGTGAAAAATGGTCACACTTTCACGGAGGGTTGTGGCTCCTCTTTATCACTTCACATTTCAGTAAGTAATGGGCACTGATAGCTACAAAGCCAGCAATCTATGCATGTATTTTCTTCAGATTTGCTCTTTATAGAGGCATCATAGGCACACAGACAGAATATTTCTTCGATTTGGAACAGGAGGTGGTTACCATTAATGATGGATGGAAAGTGAAACAAACGCATGCACCTGCAGGGCACTTGAATCCACATTCACTGGACCCATTAATAAGATGATTGGGATTCAAAAATCATGCGGCTCTTTAGTCTTTATTTTGCGGCTCCGGGTGGTTTGGGAAAATAAATTAGAAGTATTTAGCTGAAGTGAATTTTATTTGTGTTTAGTTCTTTTTTTCACTTGTAGTTCTAAATTGGAAGATTATTGTGATTTTGAAATATAAAAATAAAATTATATCTTCTTATTTTTTCATCACTCAAAATAAGCGGCACACTCGCGGAAGCCGGTATACTCGCCGAAACGGCGTGCATTTATCGAGACTTTCGACCCCAGGTAGGCCAATTATGGATCTTCGGATCCACATTATGTCAGCAGCTGTTCTCCACCGTGAACTAAACAAAAACAAACATAAACAAACAAAAACAAACATAAAAGCAAACACCGCTCACGCCTCAGAGATGACAGCAGACACTGTGCGCAGAGGTTCGGGACCATAAGTCTTATTGTAAACATGTCACAGCAGACCCGACGATGTTTGCATGAACACGCTTTTCAGCATCTCTTTATTGACCACTGTTCACACACGGTTGCTGTACGCACACAGCCGGCTGCAGCTCTTCAGCCCGACACAGACCAACACAACAGCACAGACAGCAGAGACGTTAAGGCGGCGAGGCGTGATTGCGGGTGCCGCTCAGGTGTGTCCGCCTTCCCTGCAGCAGCGCTGCAGACCACGCCCTGCCACACACATTAACCAGGTAAAATACATATTTAGGCAGAATTTTGCAAATATCTATTTTTTTTTAGCAGCATAGTGCTTTTTTTCAATTATTTTTTAAAAGTCAGGTCAAGGCTCCAAAAGCCCAAAGGAGATATAAGTGTGGCGGCTCACAACAGTTTTTGTTTGCTGGATCATTTTAGTTCAGCTGGGTGTCTTTCCTTTTGTTATATTTCTTTAAGAGTTCAAAATGTGTTGATTACATGAATAAAATGTAATTTTCTCTTTAGCACTTCATGGATTTCATAAGCAACACACCTTAGTTGCTCTGTGGATTCTTTTAAAAAGCAGTTAAAAACTTTTCTTTTCAAACAAGCCTTTTGTTGATCTACGTATTTTATAATCTTTCCATTCTTTCCATTTGATCTTTTACATTGTGTATAATGTCTATTTATTGTATTGTTTATTTTAATATTTGTGTACAGAGCTTTGTGACTGCCTGTCTGTGAAAAGCGCTTAATAAATAAACTTTACTTACTTACGTTAGTTGTTCACACAAAGCATAAAGGTAAAAAAAACTTGGCTGAACTTAAAAAAATTGAGGTAACAATTTCCACTCAGATTTTTAAGTTACAAACTTTGCATATTATTAAGTAAATCCAGCAAGAAATTTTTAGGTTTGGCTAACTTAACTGGTTCAACAAACCAACATGATTTACTTTGACCTCTAAAAGCATAATTAAGTTTAAGCAACCTAATATTAATTTAGAATTCCTGGTAATATTGAGTTGACAAATTACATTAGTTGAGTTAATCTAACTTACTTTTTTACATATATCCTACTCACAATTATCCATGCAAACATAGCCATTTAAATTATTCCAACTGATGAAACAGTTTATTGCATAACATTTTCGAAGAAATACACTTCTGTGTCATACAACATAAATCAAACATTACAGCAGCCCTTTAATTATAAATGAGTGGGCAAAAACAATGTATTTCAGTACAATTCCTCCACAAACAACCTCAGCAACAAAAGAAAATGTAACATGTTTATTACCTGGACAAGGTTGAATCAGAAGCTAAAACATACCAATTTACTTTGTTTTTCTTACTCCACAATGGTGTCTACAACTTCTGATTAACTGAACACACCAGCCAATCAACAGTGTTTAGTTATTAATAGAAACAAGTAGAGCAGTGGGGCCTGATGACCGACTTTGAGAACCACTATAAAGATTTGTAAAGGTATATTAAATAAAGCAGCAAATATATATTTATAAAATCTTCCAAATAACAATAATTTTAAATCACACCCTTCTAAAATACCTCAGAAAACAAACATTGCAACGTAAGGCAATTAGTTTTTGCAAATCTGCTTATTATTAAACATTAACTTTAACCTATCAACTTGGTAAATATCATAGAATCAAGAAAATTACAAAACATTTTAATATTTAACAACGCAACAATCCAAAGGTAAGGTTATACGCATTATGAACTCTCAAAACTACACTTGTCTAAGACTGCATAAAAAACACAAGCATCAGCACATCTGAATATTGCAGCCTAAATTACATTTGTTTTATGACAGAAGTTTGTACTTAAGAGACATTACCCATGGGCTGGCTTTAAGCCCATCAAGTTCCAGAAACACCTTCTGGAATACCTCTAGAGTGTTCTTTACTTGTTTGGGGTAGCTCAGATTGAGAGCGTATATAAGTCCCATCATTAAGGCACACGCTCTGGGCACATCAAGGTCTTCCAGGACAGCTGTTCCTTCAATCACAATTTTAGCGACGGCTGGAAGAGACACTGCTGCACGTCTGGTGACTACGATCTTTACCA
Source organism: Haplochromis burtoni (assembly GCF_018398535.1). Lineage (NCBI taxonomy): Eukaryota > Metazoa > Chordata > Actinopteri > Cichliformes > Cichlidae > Haplochromis > Haplochromis burtoni. The sequence continues at coordinate 11,700 of NW_024584763.1, forward strand.
CTTCTTCTGGGAACTGTTCTTCACCATCCTGGCAAGTAGGTTAAAAAGAAACATGTCGGTATTTTATGTGCCATTTAAAAATAAAACACAAAAGAATGCGAGATTCACCTACCAGCTGTTCTCTGAAGAGATCCTCTTCCTTCTCTTTCAGATACACCTTCAGGCAACGGATTGCGACCTCTCTTCTTGTTTCCACCGAACTCTGGAGAATAAAAAAAGTTTACTAGGCCAAAAGTCAAACATATTACATTTATAGGACTAGCGTTTTGCTAATTATTGATTTCATTTTTGTTTTTAACAAATAAACAATTTAATTTTTATAACTTTAATTTAATCTGTTACATACTGCCCTGCTTTCAATGCACCCTTTGCTAGCAGTAGGATAAGGTGAGTGAAAGTAAATATAACCTAGATTTGGAGACCATTTCAAACAGTTTTTGTTGAGTTCTATGGATTCAACTATAATAGTTATATGTGAGATATGTGATGCAGAACTGGAAAAAGCCACCTGTGGACAAGTCTTGTAATGATGTGATTAAAACATTAAAAGCTCCTATCTACCCTCTTTAATGTATTTGTGTAACTTGTCTTCCTCATAAACGTTTATTGTGCAGTTGATGAAGATACTTGTAACACTCCAAATTATTACCTCAGTTTTTTCTCCTCACATTATTTGTAATATGACCCATACTTACCTTAATGTATTGTCAAGTTACATGTGACATGGAAAGTACCTATTTAAATTTACCCACCTCAGTTTGCAATTATGTGACCAAAAGTTACATTAATGTCTTTTCATCTCACTTATGAGGTGCAAAATACTTATGCATCTGAGTTTTACTTTTTCTCTTCAATCTGAGTTACCAAGTTACAAATACATCACTATATCCTTGACTCTTACAACAAAGAAAACAGACAAATATATTTTGAGTGATGTTTTCTTTAGCAAATTTTTACTCTGTCCACCTCTGATGTTCACTTTTTCACTCTTCAGTAAAAGATAGCCAACAATGCTCCTGAGATAATGAATTAGATAATTAACTTTTAAGGTGTGTAAGATTATCAATTATATTCAGCTTCTTTTTTCTTACCTCTTGCAACATGTTCCTGATGCGCTCAATCTTAATTTTTGCAGCACCGCCTTTTGAAGAGACCAGGGACATTATTCTTGTGGAATACTGGTCCAGTTTAGCCAT
>NW_024584764.1:0-12893 GCF_018398535.1 Haplochromis burtoni
CCTCCATTTAAACAACTTTAAGCCTAGCACTAGGCTTAATCCATGTCTGGGAAACTGCAGCATTATCCATGGAGGTATGAGTATAGACAACAACCTCTTTAACTTACCCTAAAATCGGAGTTGACTAACTCCAAGAAGGGAAACCCTGCATTTACTGTCCAGGAAATAGAGATCACTCACCCAGTGCAAGTGCAACTGTCATTTAAACTCAGTCTACAGTCAGACCAAGCCACCTGGCCAAATTTATTTACACAGCTGTGTGGCCAAAGGCAGGGGGCCAGCTTGGGTACAGCTCTAAACATTAACCTCTTTAACTGCAGCTGAACGCCATCCCTTATTATCTGCTACTTATAATGCAGTTAGAAAATAAGATCTACGGGTTTTCCTAATATCATTCACCACTGAAAAATATTTTGGTCTGTTAGATATTTCAACAGCATACACAATTTACATCCAATACTGTAACAAGCTTACTTAGCAGCATTTTCTTAATCAGATAAACTCAAATGAAACAAGTTGGTTCATTGGTAACAATTTCAAGTTTCAAATCATGTCACTGTGTGTTTATTGTAAAGGAGATTAAAATGCATGATAGTTTGAACCCACCTGAGGGACTCATTAAGTTTGATCTATGAATTCCTCATACAGTTTTGCTTTATAGTGGCAGAAATGTTGACCATGAAAGCTTTTTGTAGTGAACTATGCTGCTTTCACCTACAACATCCAGAGCACACAGTACATGTTGCTATAAGCTACGCCACATAGCTGCTATAATTTAAACGCACCAACGATTTGTGTATAATCGTTATCACCAGACTATGTCTCAAGAGCATATGATCTGTTGACAAAACTCACTGTTATGAAGATAGATTGGTTCCAGTGTCTTCATGAAACGCTGGCTTTATCCATCTTCTGGGGCGTGCCTGCAGTGGAGTTCTGAAGAGTTCCTTGTGAGGGAGCTAATGGTGAAGATCACAATGTCCTCCTTCATTCCTGCCATGAGCTTCAGTCTTTCTGATGTTTCTCAAAGATGCCTCTTTCAGTGGGTCAACAGAACATCTGGCACAGGACAGCTGTGATGAAAGAAAAGGAAGAAGTTTCTCCAAACCTCTGGGCTAACGAAACCCAGCTGGGTCCTGACGGTCTCCCACACTACTTTCACCCTGGGTGGATGTAGCTGTTCATAATAATCTGCACTCTCTTCATTATTATGAAATGAAAAGAACAAGTTACACTACAGTACTGATACCTTCTGCTTCTCTTTTCAAACTTTCCATGTTACCAGGCTGTAGAGTGTTCTGAACATTTTAACACTTTTAAATCCATTACACACACAGTCTTATGTGAAAATCTCCAAGGACAGCATTACATTTTTGCCATTAACAGTAACTCTGGACCTCTGTGGAGTGTGCAGATGATCTCATTACTGTCTAAAAATCCAAGGAGTGCTGAATCATTGAAAAATACACAGTAACAGGTGTGTAGCATCGCTAACTAGGTAGCAACAAGCCTCTAACACAGTGTGTGTATGCTAGCGGCTAATCTAGCAAACAAATGAACAGAGTGCTTTTTGGTGTTGCACAAGGATAAGATGATAAACTGTGTGTCTTTTTTATAATCACCTGCTTCAATTTACCTTAATCCAAGGAGTACTCAGTGTGGGTAAATCTGCCATGAGCAGATAAAGTGGATGAGTGGGATTAGGTAGGTGTGCCGAAAAGAGGCAACAAAGCTGAAGAGTAGTGATGGGTCGTTCGCGAACGAAATGGGTCTTAGAGCCGGGTCTTTGACGTGAACGACGCGAGCCGGCTCCAGTGCGCGCTGGCCTTGCCAACTCCCCGCTATTGGCCACGAAGGATTACCGCTCCCTTGCGGAAGAGGCGGATCGCATCCTCCTGGCTACCAGGACTTTCGGCGTCCAGGCGATTGTTCAGGACTCACCAGCGTTTTCCCCCGCCCCCTCACCGATGCTCCAGGGGCCCTCCGACTCGTCCACGGTGGCCGGAATCGCTGCACGGCGGCACCGCGGAAAGGGGCTTTGTTTTTATCACCAGCGTTTTGGAGCGAAGGCACGGCGCTGTCTCCCGCCTTGCAGTTTCCAGACCCAGGGAAACGGGCATGTCAGCGCTCTGTAGCAGCCGCGACCGCTGGCAACAAGGAAAGGCTGCTTTTCTTAGAGGACTCACGCTCGGGGAGGCATTTCCTGGTGGACTCCGGCTCACAGAAGAGCCTTCTTCCCCCGGCTGGCTCGGACAGGCTAGCTGAGGGCTGCGGGCCATTGCTAACAGCGGCTAATGGCTCTCCCATCAAAACCTTCGGTGAAAGTGTAACCAATACGTCTACTCACCAAAGAATGAGTGAAGCAATATGGATAACAGCAGAGGACAATTTATTTAGGGTCTGATGGCAATTTACCATCGGTGTCCAGCACTTTAAAGGATTGGATGGACTGGAGCACATCTGTCCTTAACATACCCTCTTAAACATCAGCTTGACACTGATACATCAAAGGAAACTTAACAGACTTTAAGTGCAAATGTTTCAACCTGAACAACTTAAAACTTCTTTGGGATACAATGTAAATAAAGACAAGAAGAAAAATATTTCCATCAATAGTCACTTCTCCTAACCAGGAGACAAGTGAATATATTATGTAAAGAGTCCTTCTCAGTCCTGGGGTTGTAACACCACAACCTCCTCAGTCCGTAATCAGAGAGTGTCTATTTGACAATAACCAAAATGTCTTTGGATAGTCTTTATGAATGCAAACAAAACAAAACAAAAAAAACAATGGTATTAGCTGGCCAGCAAAATAAAGAGACTGTATGGCACTGAGTGCGGGCGTGTGTGTGAGTACTTCGGTCCAAATAATCAAGGTCCGGATGGATGAAGGGATGGCGGCCGCTTGTCCTTTAATGGCACCAGTAAGGCAGCACAGTAGTAAGGCAGCACAGCAGCGAGGCGTCTGGCAGGAGAACGAACAATAATCCTTTTCAAGGCTACTGCATAAGGAGATATTCCCCGCTAGCTCACCCAAGCTTGCTCTCTGGCACAGCTACAAGCCACGTGAGCTCATAGCCCCATAGTGACATACGAACTTGGCTACCAACGTCCGCTTAGCATGGCGGCTAATCGTCGAGCTTGCTAGCTTAGCCTCGATTAGCACATTAATAACCATCACTACACATCACATCATAGCAAACACATGATAACACATGGAATAGTATAATATACATACGAAACAGATTTTTACCTGGCAGGAGAACGAACAATAATCCTTTTCAAGGCTACTGCATAAGGAGATATTCCCCGCTAGCTCACCCAAGCTTGCTCTCTGGCACAGCTACAAGCCACGTGAGCTCATAGCCCCTCCCGCTAGGATGTACCACTACAGTCGACTGTCGTAAAGCAGCCGCAAACCCATAGCAATATAAAAAAAACCTCAAAATCATTGAAGAACATTTTATAACACCCAATATAGATATATACATATATACTGAATATCACACAAAGTCAGATAACCAAATTAACACTGGGTTACAAAAGGTTGGTGACTGTTTGCTTTCACGACCGTGACTTTCAGTGGAACTTTGTTGTTGCTGCTAGCTCTGTGCCTATAATAGGCGCTGATTTTCTTTGTGCTCACGGGCTGCTGGTTGATGTTGCTAACAGACGTTTAATTGATGCTGTGTCATTTTCGAAGATCGATTTGGTACGGGGATATCACCAGGTTCCCGAGGATGTCCCCAAAACCGCCGTAATTACACCTTTCGGCCTTTTCCAGTTTCTGCGCATGCCGTTTGGCCTGAAAGGTGCCGCCCAAACCTTCCAGCGGTTGATGGACTCGGTCTTGCGCGGGCTGCCCTTTGTTTTTGTATATCTTGATGATATACTGGTGGCCAGCAGCTCGAAGGAGCAGCACATGTTCCATCTGCGTCAGGTTTTTCAGCGTTTGGCGGAGCATGGACTGATTATTAATCCGTCTAAATGCCAGTTTGGGTTGCCCGTTCTTGATTTCCTTGGGCATCGTCGTCACATTTTTCGTGGGCCGGTCTCTAGTCAAAATGCCCGGGCCGATTTTTTTGTCCCAGTCCAGCCCTGGTCACGCTGTGACATTTTGTCGCTTTATTGATCAAAATCAGTCCTTTTCTGGCTTAAATACCGAAAAAGCTTCTGAGGTCTGAGTTGACACAGTGTTCCTACAGTATTATAGCGTTACATTTGCTAAGCTGGGGAGTAAGCGTGTACTTACTCGGCCATCTTGGAACGCCCCCTCGCTCTGTGATCCTTTGATCTTCACAAAGGACCATTCTGACGTCACGGTCGACGTCACGTTCTCGGTCGACGTCACGTTCTCTGCTAGTCCTTAAATAGGGAGCTCCTTTAACAGTTTACTCAGTTTACATTGGAGCATTTTCAGAAACAGCCGGTTGTTTTAGGCAAAGCTAATACGTATTTAACCTGTGACACCGTGCTTTAAACCTTTAAAAAAATGTCACAGGAATCATTTAATAACTTACCTTCTGGAAGCGATAGTGGAGATGAGTCACTAAGAGTGCAGCTTGATGTTAGTGTGATGACACTGTCTCAAATTCACAGAGACGTAGTGCTTCAATTTGAGCACCACCATAGAAGAGATGCAGAACTGACGGAAGAGCTTGAAAATATTAAGAAAGAAAACGCAGTTCTCAGGGAAGAGCTCAAAAATAGTAAGAAAGAAAACGCAGATCTCAAGCAAGAGAAGGAAAATAGTAGCAAAGACAACTCAGAACGCAGGGAAGAGCTCGAATATTTTAAGAAAGAAAACGCAGTTCTCTTGGAAGAGCTCAAAAATAGTAGGAAAGAAAACGCAGATCTCAAGCAAGAGAAGGAAAATAGTAGCAAAGACAACTCAGAACTCAGGGAAGAGCTCGAATATTTTAAGAAAGAAAACGCAGTTCTCTTGGAAGAGCTCAAAAATAGTAGGAAAGAAAACGCAGATCTCAAGCAAGAGAAGGAAAATAGTAGCAAAGACAACTCAGAACGCAGGGAAGAGCTCGAATATTTTAAGAAAGAAAACGCAGTTCTCTTGGAAGAGCTCAAAAATAGTAGGAAAGAAAACGCAGATCTCAAGCAAGAGAAGGAAAATAGTAGCAAAGACAACACAAAGCTCAGGGAAGAGGTCGAAAATATTAAGAAAGAAAACGCAGATCTCAGGGAAGAGCTCAAAAATATTAGGAAAGCGAATGCAGAACTCATGAAAACCTTGGAAAATCATCAGCACCTATTTAAAGTAGGTTCAGGTCTTGCCGCAGTGGCCATTGTTGTTCCTGCAGCTTGCTGGGGCATCTCACAGCTTTTCGGCTGAAGTGAATGTCCCGTTCTGTGGGGGAAGAGCGGGGATCGCTATAATTGTGGATTCTGGTCCACATCCACAATTACAGCCCTACTGTAATTGTGGATGTGGACCAGTTACCCTTTAAAAACAGTAATGATGTTTTCCAGCCACAGTCCACCTTCATCCTGGCGCTGTTCTTCGGCAAAGGTTTCTCCATCTTCCTTGATTTTGTCCATCCACCGTTTCTTCGGTCTGCCTCAAGGCCGGTGCCCTTCTAAAATATGCTGTGCTCTCCTTTATGTTTGATTTTATTTTGCCCCTCACACCCCCAACCAGTCATGGCAGAAGACTGCCCCTCCCTGAGCCTGGTTCTGCCAGAGGTTTCTTCCTGTTAAAAGGGAGTTTTTTCTCTCCACCGTTGCCAGAGCGCTTGCTCATAGGGGATCATTTGATTGTTGGGGTTGAATTTTTGGGTTTCATTTAATTGGCTTGAACTGAAAAACCTAAAAATTCAGGTGAGGGTTTTACATAGTGGAGAGCACTGCAGTTGTTAACTGCACTTTTTTATTTGTAGTTTTTGCAGTGCTTCCTACTACAAAAACTACAAATAAAATCCTTGCAGTTAGCAGCAAATCAAAATAAATAAACACATTTTTAAAGGATCCACTACTGCTCTGTGTGTTTACTTCAATGAACAATTGTATGTTTTTGTGGTAGAAGATTATAGATTGTCCAAATATGTGAGAGTTTTAAAAGTAGCACTGCATGAGATTTACTGTGGCACAGATCGTTGAGCAGATCGTGTGTTGATCTGAGTCCTGTGATTTCCAGTAGTGATTTATTCCCATAACAAAATCAAATTGTCCTCTGCTGCTGTGTTGTTGCACAATGAAAATGATGGAGGTTTCAGAAACAGTCCGAACCTGGTTACTGTCTCAGATATGACGCTAGTCTTATCCTGCCTGCTTCTGTGTGTATATATGTAATATGCATATCCACATAATTATGGATTATTATAATTATGATATTTAATAAACACACACTGTGTTTTAAAGAACATACATTAAGAAACTGATTGTATTAAATTTTTATTTCAAATAAATTTCATTATATTTTTTGTCATCATTTTATTATAGATTAAGTGCAAGAGTTGTTAAGTGTGGATAAATAAATAATAGTTTATTGCAATAACAAATTGCGCCTTGGAGTCCTGAGGCGCTGTGCAGGGCAACTAGGAAGTGTGTTCTGGACTCACTGTTAGTATCCACTGATTTAGTCACTGATCAACCTTCAGTCACGTAGGAGGACAGAGCTTCATGTTTATGGGATTAATGTGCAGTTTCATTGAATCCGTATTTATCTGTAAACAGGGTTCACACGGGTGCTTGAAATATGTGGTCTTCGGTGCAGTTTTCCTGTTTTGTGGGGAAGAAAGGCTTTTTAAGCCAACCTAAGATGATTCGTTTTCATTTTCACATGGTCTTGGTGAGGTGATGCAAAGTGAAACATGCTTTCTGTGGTTTTTTTTGGCCATGTGCTGGGAAAGCTTGAACATGGACCTTGAAAGTGCTTAAAAAGTGCTTGAATTGGAGCCAGAAAAAAGCGTATGAACCCTTGATTTGGAGGTGTTGGAGTCTGAAACCATGTGATGACTGTAAGCTCTGTGATTTATTACCTGATGGACCAGCAACACCTTCACTGTGTTTAAATGAGAATGAATCCAGCTTTACTTTAATATAGACGGCAGTGTGCAAAAGTCTTGTGCCCTCGTTTCTTTACATTTTGCAGGAGAATTGGAAACGGGTGCAGCAATTCACTGAAACGTGCAAATATTCATTAAAAATACAGAATATGTGGCAAAAATCAAGTCTTTACAGTTGTAACGAGCTTGAACGTGAATGGTTGGTCTGACCTTCATCCTTCAGTTCACTCTGAACTCTCTGAGCAGCTCTCTGTCGTCTTTGTGAGGACCTGCAGGAACACTTCTCCAGACTTCTTGAAGGACATTCAAAGCTCTTCTGCCTTTTGTTGATGATGTTGATGATTCCACACTGTTTATGTCCTGCTGAGCTTTGTGCTCTGGGAATGCCAGACCATGACTGATATTTTGTAGATCGGACTGCGTAGTTGTGAACTGAGTTTTGTAACTTTGTAAACCGAAAGATCAGAAAATTTCTAGTCATTCACATTTATTTAATGGGCTAAATTAAGTTTTGTCTTCAGGTCCTGGGATGATGGAAGGCGGGAGGGATTTGCTCAGATTAAACGGTTCTTCTTTCTAAACAAAAAGCGTGCAGATTCTGGTTTCATTGTGTAGAATAAAATTTAAAAAATGTTTTGACCTGGTTTAAAAACGTAAAACAAATGGAGAAATGTGCTTATGGACGTAGATCCATCGGTTATTCACTTTATTCAGTAATATGTGGCCTCATTAGTAAAGATCTGACCTGCCTAATGTACTGCAAAGCACATGTACATATATTTCAGGATCACTGTAACCTCAGTGGCTTGAAATAAACTTTATTTTGGAGTTACATATTTTGATTTTGGGCAGTTTTCTTTAGGAAACAACTGTTTCTAGTCATTCACATTTATTTAATATGCTAAATTAAGTTTTGGGCATGTGTGGCACCATGATATAGATGAATACATGAAAATTGCAGCCCCCCGCCCCCCCATTTTATTTTTATGCTTCATGTCACTTCCTTTTGGGAAAAACTACTGTTAGTGTCTATTTTGCTGCAATATAAGTTCCGCCAGCAGAGGGCGCTCGGTGTCTTACACATCAGTAGCCGACACCTCGCTAGAAGAGTAGTGCAAAGCTGGCGCACCAGGTAGTTCCTGATACGGTATCAGGAACTACCTGGTGCGCCAGCTCTGCCCACAGGACACCGCTGCGGCCGCTGTATGACGGCCCATTCAGGGTTATTGAACCGGGCCAGAAACATTTTGTTTTGGATTTTGGGGGTCGAAGGGAGACTGTGTGTGTTGACAGACTTAAACCTGCACATGTTCTTCCGGACAGTAATGTAGTGCCGGCCCAGGCCCCTCGCCGTGGCCGCCCTCCTTCGATGGGGTTGACAGACTCTGGTTTTCCCCCCAGGACTACCCCCGGACCACCGGCGTTTGAGCCTCCTCCTGCCTTTCCTGCTCGCCTTCACCAGCCTCGTTCACAGGATGGACCTTCCTCTGCCTGTTCTCTCCCTCCCAGGTTCAGTCGTTCGGGTCGTTTGCTTAGACCCAGGGTCCTGGACTGAATAGAGACCTAACTGTGTGTTCAGCGGGGGGGTATGTGTGGCGGACCACCAGGTGGCTCCACTCACACCCAAGTTGAAGGGAAGTGTTGGGGTGGAGATTTTGGCGCTTACTATATGTGAAGTTCTGAGAGTCAGTTAATAAAGTTGGAGTGAGACACTGAGACCTCTCCTGTCGTTATTACGTACCTCCACAGCATAAATTTTATCCTGCTAATCAATATATGACAAAGTTCAAAAGAGACATAAATGTGAACTGTGGATTTTGTGGAAGCCATCCTGAGACTGTGCAGCACCTCTTCTGGATCTGTTCATATGCTAGAACATTTTGGAAAGACTTCAGCAGATTCATTGCTGGACATCTCTACAAAGACTTTACTGTGAAATGGGAATATGTTGTATTTTGTTTCTTTTGAAGGCAAAAAAAGATGTTTACTTTATAATAAACTTTTTATCTTAGCTAAATTTTATTTTCACAAATACAGTAACCAAAAACCTAATTTTAAATATTACTATAATGATGTTTTATGTTACATAAAATTGATTTGTGGATTACTTAACAAAATGCTATGAAAACTATTACCATTTGTAGTAATTACAAATTATTTGAATGTATGTAATTCTTTGTATTACACCCCCTGGCATATGTTAATTTTGCTCTGGTTGTATACACGTTCTGTATACTGTTTCTCAATAAAGTTTAATAATAATTTTTTTAAAAAGGATCAAAGAGCGCTGTGGATCATTCTGCGCATGCTCAGATCATACATAATGAAATGAAATTCATTTTTAAATACTTTGCTATTTAACAAAGGTGACTTCCCTCTAACAAAGGTGAATTTTGCAACACCTGGTGGCGATTCACCGTTATCAACCCTCAAGCTCGTGAATTGGCTCTCTCGCTTTTACGTTTATGATCGATTGCTACTGTTGTCTATCGCATATGTATTATTTGGAACCCAGCATACCTGTAAAAACAGAGAAACAGGAGGTATCAGGAACTACCTGGTGCGCCAGCTCTGCACTACTCTTCTAGCGAGACACCGGTAAGACACCGAGCGCCCTCTGCTGGCGGAACTTATATTGCAGCAAAATAGACACTAACAGTAGTTTTTCCCAAAAGGAAGTGACATGAAGCATAAAAATAAAATGGGGGGCTGTAATTTTCATGTATTCATCTATATCATGGTGCCACACGTGCCCAATACTTAATTTAGCATATTAAATAAATGTGAATGACTAGAAACAGTTGTTTCCTAAAGAAAAGAATAGAATAGAATAATCCTTTAATTGTCCCACAAGGGGAAATTTGGTTGTAACAGCAGCCAAAAAGACACATATACAAACAAACAGTACAGTACAAACAGTACAGAAATCTTCCAAAATCAAAATATGTAACTCCAAAATAAAGTTTATTTCAAGCCACTGAGGTTACAGTGATCCTGAAATATATGCAAGAAAAAGCAATAACAAAAACACTAAAATACTTCCTGTGTGTGTGTGTATGTGTGTGTGTCACCGTTCTCACCTCCGTGCGGGCGGGTAGGCTCGCACACGCCACTCATTAAAACCAGCTACAGGCTCAGAGGGCTCAGCGAGATGAGGTGGGCGGGGGGAAGATCCAGAAGATCCCTTTCCAGCTGTGAATCATGGGAGGAGGGATCAGCTTGGTTTGGGGTAACCTGCAGCACCAGGTATTACCCCGTCTTCCTCTGCTACAAACATTTTCAGCGAGTGTATGAACACACTGCAGGGCTGACATCATCTATCTACATTTACACTTGAGACAGGTCTGTGTGTGATATTGTTGCATATTTGTCTGTTTGATACATGTTTTAGATTATAAAACTTGTTTGCATTTTAAACAAAGATAATAAAGATATTACAAAAAGTATTGTTTAAATTATGGTTTCATTTATAAAGGGAAAAACACTCTCCAAACCTGCCCTATTATAATTATGTGGATATGCATATTACATATATACACACAGAAGCAGGCAGGATAAGACTAGCGTCATATCTGAGACAATAACCAGGTTCGGACTGTTTCTGTCCGTTGATCTGCTCAACGATCTGTGCCACAGTAAATCTCATGCAGTGCTACTTTTAAAACTCTCACATATTTGGACAATCTATAATCTTCTACCACAAAAACATACAATTGTTCATTGAAGTAAACACACAGAGCAGTAGTGGATCCTTTAAAAATGTGTTTATTTATTTTGATTTGCTGCTAACTGCAAGGATTTTATTTGTAGTTTTTGTAGTAGGAAGCACTGCAAAAACTACAAATAAAAAAGTGCAGTTAACAACTGCAGTGCTCTCCACTATGTAAAACCCTCACCTGAATTTTTAGGTTTTTCAGTTCAAGCCAATTAAATGAAACCCAAAAATTCAACCCCAACAATCAAATGATCCCCTATGAGCAAGCACTCTGGCAACGGTGGAGAGAAAAAACTCCCTTTTAACAGGAAGAAACCTCTGGCAGAACCAGGCTCAGGGAGGGGCAGTCTTCTGCCATGACTGGTTGGGGGTGTGAGGGGCAAAATAAAATCAAACATAAAGGAGAGCACAGCATATTTTAGAAGGGCGCCGGCCTTGAGGCAGACCGAAGAAACGGTGGATGGACAAAATCAAGGAAGATGGAGAAACCTTTGCCGAAGAACGGACCCTGCACCAGCGGGAACAGCGCCAGGATGAAGGTGGACTGTGGCTGGAAAACATCATTACTGTTTTTAAAGGGTAACTGGTCCACATCCACAATTACAGTAGGGCTGTAATTGTGGATGTGGACCAGAATCCACAATTATAGCGATCCCCGCTCTTCCCCCACAGAACGGGACATTCACTTCAGCCGAAAAGCTGTGAGATGCCCCAGCAAGCTGCAGGAACAACAATGGCCACTGCGGCAAGACCTGAACCTACTTTAAATAGGTGCTGATGATTTTCCAAGGTTTTCATGAGTTCTGCATTCGCTTTCCTAATATTTTTGAGCTCTTCCCTGAGATCTGCGTTTTCTTTCTTAATATTTTCGACCTCTTCCCTGAGCTTTGTGTTGTCTTTGCTACTATTTTCCTTCTCTTGCTTGAGATCTGCGTTTTCTTTCCTACTATTTTTGAGCTCTTCCAAGAGAACTGCGTTTTCTTTCTTAAAATATTCGAGCTCTTCCCTGCGTTCTGAGTTGTCTTTGCTACTATTTTCCTTCTCTTGCTTGAGATCTGCGTTTTCTTTCCTACTATTTTTGAGCTCTTCCAAGAGAACTGCGTTTTCTTTCTTAAAATATTCGAGCTCTTCCCTGAGTTCTGAGTTGTCTTTGCTACTATTTTCCTTCTCTTGCTTGAGATCTGCGTTTTCTTTCCTACTATTTTTGAGCTCTTCCAAGAGAACTGCGTTTTCTTTCTTAAAATATTCGAGCTCTTCCCTGAGTTCTGAGTTGTCTTTGCTACTATTTTCCTTCTCTTGCTTGAGATCTGCGTTTTCTTTCTTACTATTTTTGAGCTCTTCCCTGAGAACTGCGTTTTCTTTCTTAATATTTTCAAGCTCTTCCGTCAGTTCTGCATCTCTTCTATGGTGGTGCTCAAATTGAAGCACTACGTCTCTGTGAATTTGAGACAGTGTCATCACACTAACATCAAGCTGCACTCTTAGTGACTCATCTCCACTATCGCTTCCAGAAGGTAAGTTATTAAATGATTCCTGTGACATTTTTTTAAAGGTTTAAAGCACGGTGTCACAGGTTAAATACGTATTAGCTTTGCCTAAAACAACCGGCTGTTTCTGAAAATGCTCCAATGTAAACTGAGTAAACTGTTAAAGGAGCTCCCTATTTAAGGACTAGCAGAGAACGTGACGTCGACCGAGAACGTGACGTCGACCGTGACGTCAGAATGGTCCTTTGTGAAGATCAAAGGATCACAGAGCGAGGGGGCGTTCCAAGATGGCCGAGTAAGTACACGCTTACTCCCCAGCTTAGCAAATGTAACGCTATAATACTGTAGGAACACTGTGTCAACTCAGACCTCAGAAGCTTTTTCGGTATTTAAGCCAGAAAAGGACTGATTTTGATCAATAAAGCGACAAAATGTCACAGCGTGACCAGGGCTGGACTGGGACAAAAAAATCGGCCCGGGCATTTTGACTAGAGACCGGCCCACGAAAAATGTGACGTCATTCAGGGGTAAAACCGCAAAGGATTCTGGAAACTTGTGGCAAGAGGTACTAGCGCATGCAGGCTTTCAATGGACTACTTGCACAATCACTTCCGCGTTCTATGTAGTCCTACCCCAGTGCTTCCGGTGTGGTTAAACCATGGCGACGTTTAC
>NW_024584765.1:0-9787 GCF_018398535.1 Haplochromis burtoni
AAAAAGAGGAGAAGAGAGATAGTATACATGGTTGAATATTTCCTAATACAAATAACTACATGCAGTATTCTACCATATACAAACTTATATCACTAAAAGATTATACTGACTACTAAATACAATTTTCTATTGACATTCCCTCCTGTTGTCAGTAAAACTTACAAGTGAGATACCAGTTTGTAACATCTTGTTGTACATTTTCTATCACATCGTCATTAATCACACAAAGTCTTCATGTTCCAACAGGTCAGAGTCATCATCATCATTTGTCACGGCTGTATATGCAGCAACAGTAGAAAATATTATGCGGTTAATCATGAGTTTTAGACATGGCAATATACACGTTACAAAGACACAAAATAAAAGTAAAAATATCCCAACTCCGATGAGTAGTCTTTTTAGCACCTGTAACCAGGAGCCAGTGTAAAGCCAAGAAAACCAGTCACTTGTATCACTTACATAGTCCTGATTTTGAGCCTGCTGGATCTGTCTCAAAACATTCAGGGCGTCAGTCATGTTTGATGAATGTACATCGTCTGGTATGTAAGTGCAGCGTGTGTTGTTGAAAAGGACACAAAGTCCCCCTCTCTCTGCTAATATCATGTCCAAAGCTACTTGATGTTGCATCGCTGTAATTCGTAATGCATCAATTTCCTGGTTCTGCTGTTCGTTGATCTTACACGAAGCGTTCAAGAAAAGTCCAAAACGGTAATCCAGAGTTTCAATTCTCAGCATGTTTTTTCCAACTCCCACCCAGGGGAACAATGAATGGAGTACTTTCTGTCCAGTAGTCCATAATTTGAATTCCTTGGGCACGTCGCCTCCCCATATCGAGTCATGTGGTAGAAGTGGTGTTCACTGCAGTCATCCTGAAGGTGTGGTCTGACAGGAATATAGGAGCACATGTTCCTGTCCAGTCTGGGGGCAGTATGAAATATGCCCGTTGTCCACATAACCAGGCCATTCCTTGCACCCAGTACGTGCCGTTAGAGGGCCCACTCATGTTCACAGGTGCGCCCTCTCCGTGGCTTGCAGTTTGGACACAATTTGTGGTGTCTCCAAGGGGTCTGTTACCTTTCTCTTGCTGGTAACACATGGAGTGGTTCTTTCCGGGCACTTGGTCCAGAAACACTGGGAAATGGATGGAGATATTCCGATTTATCACATTGAAGTCGATCCAAAAGAGTTGATCACATGTTCCATTACTAAGTCCAACGGCGTGTGAGATTTTATCGTCGATGGTGATTCGGCTGTGTTGGAATCCAATGCCAGCAAAGCTAGCTGCACACTTTGCTTGAGTGTTGTTCATATATTCGCCATATAATGTGGGGTGTGTCGACGTGCTGGGCATATGAGAACAGACATAACAGTCTGTATTTGCCGATTCTGCCTTTGTTCTGTCGTGGATATAACGGTACCAGGCATTATTCATCCACGGATGAATGTGATCTTGCGTCATGTCCCTTAGGTGAGAGTTGTCGTGTGTCCATCTCTTCTGCCTGCCTCCTGGTTCAGCTGCTGTTGAGGTCAGCTGAAGTCCTGTAAGGGTGAGCATCGTAGTCAAGGTAACCAGGAGGGTCCACCTCCCCATGGTTGCACACAGATCCGTCACACCTCACACTTGGTTGCCCTAGAGTTGATCAGAGGCTGGAGGTTGGAGTGCGAGCTTACCCTACGGGGGCTCAATCAGCACTCCCCCCTCACCACTGAAACAACCAAGTGTGAGATTTCCCTAATGTGCTGTCTTGGGGGTGTCGGGGTTTCCTGGGACCTCAACCTTTTTGCAGTGGCTCTGATAAATCCAGGAGAGTCTCTCCATTATTTTGCAGGTCAAGGTGATGTTCATAGGAAACTGCTGTCATCACCACCATAGCTTCTGGTTCCTGTGCTTTTCACAGAATCATAATGCCATCCTTAGATTCCCTCTGCGCTGTCGATGGAGCTTGGCACGCTCCCCTCATCCTTCAGGTGCCCATCTGTTGTCCACAATCTCCTCTGTTGGCCTCTGGAAATCCCCTTTGGCACAGCTCTCATTCCAACGCAGTTTCATGGTCCGTGCTGTGGCTCCAAAATCTGATCTCATGATGGGCCCCAACCAGCTTGACCTTTGACCTCAACCACTGCCTGGCTTTCAGCTATGCCTGGAATGGTTCACTCTTCTCACTGGGCCTCTGAAGATTTCTCAGGAGATTACTGCTGCACCTGTATTTCCTTGCTAAGAAGAAAAACTTCTATTTGGAGAGCATGTCAACAATCATCAAACCACATTCTTTAGTTCAGTGAACTTCACTTATAGGCCATCAAAGCCTCATCTGAACATGGATGCATCACTTGCATAGGTTTAATACCTGTAAATAAACGGTTAATCACACAAATCGCCACAAAAATTATATAAAACAAAATTTTATGTTAATTCTGAAATTTTATGTTAATTTATTGTTTCATATTAATCCTGGATCCCCTCTCTTGACACATGGACACTCCCATGAGTCAACTCATCAAACTCAGATTCCTGTCTTAAAGAAAAAGATTAGCTAGATCATATCCCAGGCAACATCAGGGCATCTCCTCCCCTGGAGCAGCACCACCCTGGACCTATAATCCTGCAATAAAAATGTTAGTGTGTTTTGCATATTAAGTTTGCTTAACACCTGGCTCTCCCAGGAGCCTGCATACACACCATCATGGCCTGGAAAGCAAAATCTGGAAGTAAAATCAAACTTCATACCTGTAAACAATTGTATCATAAGAACAAGAAGCATTCAACATCAGCAAGACAAGTGTCATGTGCAGGTTTTCTCAAATCAGTAAACTACAATTATTTTCATAAGTCGCCTCAGACATGGATCATCCCATGTACTCAGGCAACATTAATGTAATCGGTGACTGCTCTTAAGCAAAGTCACTCCACTTATATATTATTATGGGCTCAAAAGTGGCCAGCTAATGAGCCCATATCAAACTATCCCAGAAACACTGTATCTCTTATTTGTTTTTCTCATGTCACTTGTCCGCTTCTGTCGAATCCTCTACACGCAGTCATAGAAAAACAAACATTAGCAATACACATTGACTGTGGTCAGACACAGGTCAACAGGTTCCAGAGGTGCAATAAAAACACCATAAAGCCAACCATCCATAACTATGGAAAGAAGTGACACTAGTTCTCAACACAGGAAATTTCACACGTGTTATTCACATCTTCAAAGTAACCTTCACATTTTCCCAAAAACACAGTGTAACAGCATCACCACTCATAACCTATAAACATAGTTTTCCTCACACATAAACCCAGAAATCCTGTAGTAGGAAAAAACATCAACCAGTTGTCCTGGTATAAATCGCATCATCAATTCACATGAAGAACTGGCATGCTGTAAGAAAAGAAAATGCAAATATTAGCGCTTGCGCAGGCGTATGCATACGTTGTCACAGTTATCTCTGTGAGCAACACAAGCCTATGAATAACACACCTGATAAATGCACAGACACAGAAAATGGCATTTAAAAGGTTAAATCATCATGCCACCTCGAATGTTGCTGTCATCTTTCTGCTCCTGTAACAAAAACACATAAATTCATCCACCCTTGTGTCCTGTCTAGGTGGGGGTTAACCTTGAGTCGTGGTCAAGTCCTGTCAGCTTTTACCAGTCAGTCAGTTTGTTTTTTATTTCCATTCATTCATTCATTCATTCATTCTTTGCTGATAGTGGAACCTGTCGTCGCATTTAGTTTCCACTTTCAGCAAAATGACGTCATTTCAAAAGAAAAAGAAGAACTTTAGTTTGGATTACATCGCTGAATCCTTTTTGACCCAAATAAGTGGCTTTCTCCTGAGCCCATTTTAATTTCGGAGAAGTTCACCTTTCAACAGTTTCCTCGACGACGAGTCGTATAGCGCTTTTAATTCCCGACGTGCAGATCTGCTTAAAGAAAAGAAATTGACAAACAAAATCAGTGCCTGTTCAAAAATGAAAAATGAAAAATAACAGAGATTATCAAACCAAACTCTCAGTGCACTGTGAAAGTATCAAAATAAAAAGGCCTTGTTAAGTCATGACACAAACTCCTCATCAACTTCACAACAGGAGAAGAATCATCAGCTAGATTCACTCCAAACCAACCATCAGCTGCACAACTCACAACATAAGCCTAATGTCTTCTTTAACTTATGAGTTTAATCACCAGGTCTGTGCTCTTCACTCATTTAGGCCACAGATCTATTTTATTCAATTTTCCTTTTTTCCCTTCATCATAAAACATGTGACATGCTGTCATGCACTTCACAAAAGACGTTTGTTCTGACGTATTCAGAGTTGTGTATCTAAATACAGGATTCACTCACACATCAAAACAGGAAACTCAGTGTTTTAGAGTCTCCACTCAACACACAACAAACATCCCATTCACTCGTGCTAGAATTCAATCACCTTTCATTAATCTAAACGATCAACTAATTTGCATATCAGCTATTAACCCACTAAGTTGACAGGACAACAGAAAAGCATGTTCAAAATAGTATCACAAAAGACAATTTCCCTCATACAGTAAATTACTTGCTGCATCAATCAAGCAGGAAGCTTCTCCCAATTTACTATATTAACAACTAAATTTATTGTCTGATCACTGGTTGGTCAAACCAGAATCAAAAGTTAAATTGTTGTCCTGCAACCTAGAGGGTCAATTTTTTGCATTGGATAAATTCAGTATTTGATAACAAGTGTCTGCTAAATTGACACTATTTTAACACTGATGAAAGATAACAAGCTAATTTTCATTGCATGTGTGTTTCTGTTATTAGGCAGGTTTAATGCATATCCAGCAGAGCATGTTCTTAAAGCTGCCTTTCCTACACACTTCTCTACTATTGTTTGATCATTTCTTAACTGATGTGCTATGAGTCCACTGGTATTGGCATCACACTAAGTGACTTGGACAAGATGATAAACAGACTGACATGCTTAAGATGTTGTCTAATCTTCATGAGCTCTCTTGTGTTTGTGTTAGTAGGGTTAATGCATGTTCTGCTTGTGTGTGTGATTTTGTATATGATGTATATGTTTTTTATATTTGCATATATCCAGACTCCTTCTCAATTTTCCAACTTAAGCAGTCAGTTTTCTTTTCCCCAGGTTTGCTAACCCAAATTTTGATTTCCCACATTAAATAATTCCTATGTGTTCTCACCTAGTCTTCTCACTCTGTTGTCCTCTCACTCTGTTGTCCTCTCCCACTTCAACAGTCCAACAGCCGGCAGTTCTTCAGCTTTGTCCTGTGTCCCACTGTCTCTTCTTGCCATTTTACTCCACAGGTGGCAAATGTCAAACTCCAACAGTCTCCTCAGTTCTCCTCAAAAGTTTTCTTCACATGCATAGTGAAGTTACAGCTTGTTGTAAACACAGTGCCATCCATCCGATCAGTCAGGATGATGGGTTTGCTCTTCTCTGATGCTGTTTGTCCACATTGCTGCTGCTTTGCTGGGACTCTTTGTGCTCAGGACTTGCTGCTGTCTCTTTATCATGTTATTGCTTTGGAGCTGCATTCCTTATCTTCAGGGAGGAGTGAGAGCTGCTTGTGAGTTTGAGAGACACACGGTGCTGTAAATAAGTCAGCCAGAAACTTGGCCTGCATGTTTCCAATGATGTTAAACTATAACTTTCTTCCGACTGCTGCATGTGGAAAATTGATTCAGGTCTGCTTTTCACCTGAAAGTGACAAACTAAGACATTTTCATTATTATCATCACTGCTTAATCAACACACATCTCTCTCTCTCTGTTTTTGTGAACAGTCCTTTCTTAAAAGCAGAAAATAAGATTGTAGTTGTTCTTGGCTGATCAACACAAAACCTTTTTCCTATAATTATTTTTCATCTACAATGTAAATTTTGTCTCTTTTTCACTCTTTTTTTTCCTTTACAATAGCTGGTGACCTGCAGAATCACCGCTCTCACAATCAAAGGCAATTACTTTTACACAGCGCACACAAACACTGTGACGTCAGACACATTCACACTCACTTTTTCATCTGCATAAATAAATCACATGGCTGATGATATGTGCCATGGTGATCCGTAAATATGATCACCAGTTTATTTAACTATTTTTCAACCCAACAAAACAAATAAACAAAAACATAATGCTGATGTTATGAACACTCTACACACAAGTCAAGATGGAGGAAAACTGCTCATGGAAACGCTGCACACTCCAGTTATCACAGTTCTGTTTGTGTGAATTATCTGCTTTCATTATTAATACCAGTTTATAGGTTGTTATCTTTTTTATTATTGGTTTGAATGCATTAAAATTAAGTTGTAATTTAGCTTTTTGTTTATTTTACTTTATTCCTCTTGCATTTATATCTATTCAGTCGGGTCTGTTTCCAACCCTTTTTTAAAACTACTTCAAACTACTGTGATCTCTAATTTTCACTGGGTGAGGGATTATTATGTTCTTCCTAGTCTGAACTGCTCTCTTCACCTGAGCTGCTATCCTATTCTGAGTTACTGTCTACTTTGTTTCTTCTACCTCTTGCTCTTCCACGATGCATTCCTCTCTCTTTCTTTTGGATTAGTCCTGCTCCGGCTTGCTGTTTTTCTAGACATTTCTCATCAGGTGTTAATTTTACTTGTTTATCACCCATTTTCAAAGATTTTGCTGGGCCGTCGCTGGCACGCTTGACTTCAGAGTGGTTTACTGATACGGCCTTCGACTTCACCCTAACGGTGAAGCGGTATCAGTTTTATGAGATGAAACTCAACCGTTCTCCTTTGTCACCAGCACGTGAGCCTCAGCAAAGAAAACAAAAATGGAAGTAGTTCAGCAGCGTATTGTGCTGTAAAATCAACTTACTTCCAGACACATACACACACATAGACATTTGCGCGCTAATTTGTCACGAGATAATTTCAGCTACCTCTAAAACTCAAGTCTAATTCAGCTCTTTCCGGCGAACCCAACCTATTTTAATTCCTCTGTCTCAACGTGTTTTCATTTGAATTTGTCACGAAGTAATTTCGGCTACCTCTAAAACCTAAGTCTAATTCAGCTCCTTTCGGCGAACCCAACCTATTTTAATTCCTCTGTCTCAACGTGTTTTCATTTGAATTTGTCACGAAGTAATTTCGGCTACCTCTAAAACCTAAGTCTAATTCAGCTCCTTTCGGCGAACCCAACCTAATTTATCACGTTTCTTTAAACCTTTGCGGCCGTCTTATATACCAAAATAGTGTTTCTCACCCCTGACGTCCCACTGGTGATTCAGATCATTGGACTGAATCCCACCGCCGTGGACCAGATTATAACACCGGCCCAGACCCGAATTTAACGTCCTGGGGCTCTCTCCTCATCCAAGAG
This sequence comes from Haplochromis burtoni, assembly GCF_018398535.1. Taxonomy (NCBI): domain Eukaryota; kingdom Metazoa; phylum Chordata; class Actinopteri; order Cichliformes; family Cichlidae; genus Haplochromis; species Haplochromis burtoni. The sequence continues at coordinate 7,358 of NW_024584765.1, forward strand.
GGCTGTGCACAGGCTTCGGTGCTGGCTCCCCACGGCGTCAGGAATCAGTGCTGGATCTTGGAACAGAGTCACAGATAACAATTCTGATATTTTCTGCTCCGGCTACGAAGGACCAAATCAATGTTAGGGAAAATATTCTAAAACACTTCTTCAGTAAAGACTCAGAGAAGAGAAACACACAGAGTTCTTGCTAGCAAGGGCAGCTCCCTAAGAGACTCGCGCTGAGAAACTGCCCCGGTCTTTATTTATACTTCAGTGAGCGTTTGTTCTTTACAGTGTATGTGTGTGTGTGTGTGTGTGGGTGTGTGTGTGTGTGTGAGTGGTGTGTGTTTGTGTGTGTGTGTGTGTGTGTGTGTTCTGATCAAAGGGTCATATAACATGAAAGCACAAAAGGAAACATCCTTGGTCAGGAAGAGGGTAATCTCCCCCTCACCCTAGATGGTTCACCCTAGATAACACAGTGAAGAAGTCCAGCAGTTCATCTAGACAAAAAAGGCACTTAGACTAAAACAGACATAATAACGTAAAACAATAAAACAATAAAACAAGGTATAAGGTCTCATGCTCCCAGGACGTGGGGGTGCATCCTAGTGTGGAATACACACCAAGCCTTTGCAGCCTGTTAAAGATCACACACAATTGATTATATGCCTCTAAGTATACATGGTTGAATATTTCCTAATACAAATAACTACATGCAGTATTCTACCATATACAAACTTATATCACTAAAAGATTATACTGACTACTAAATACAATTTTCTATTGACATAATCTCACTGAGGGGATTCAGGCCTATGCAGAACAGCAGTGGGGACAGAGCATCCCCTTCGTAGATCCCGCACTTGATGGTGACTTGTGCTATGGGCTTGAAGTTGACCTCCAGTGCTGTGTGCCACATCCCTATTGAGTTCCTGATGAAGCCTTCTAGGGTCCTGTTGATCCTGTATAGTTCCAATCCCTTTCTGTGCCCCACTCATGTATTGACCCATGTGCCTGTTCATCTTAGCCGCTATGATGCCTGACAGGAGCTTCCATGTGGTGCTGAGGTAGGTTATTGGTCGGTAGTTGGAGGGGACCGGTCCCTTCTGGGGGTCCTTAAGGATCAGGACTGTCCGGAGAAGAAGTCCAGATGCTTATATATATATATATGGGTTTCACTCTGTAAATACCTGCCAACGTACACCCAGAACCATACCTGAACTTTCTCGTTTCAGTGACTCTGACCCCCTTTGACCCAGCCAACCTGTCTGAGTACCCCTTTGCCCCTGAATCATGGAATTATAGTTTCCAGTCGAAGCTTCTCCAGGTTTTGTTTCCTAGCGCATGTTAGCCTTTGTGCTCCATAGTTTCGTATTAATCATAGTTCATGTTAAATCTCTTAGCTCACTGCTCAGTTGGGTTGTTTAGTTGTATGTTCACTAGCTCTGTAAATAAACAAAGGTACCGTTCATCGGTACCTTTGTCTGCATCCTGCATTTTGAGTTCTTTTTCCCAGATTCTCTAGATGGCATTACCTTGGCCTCCAGTAACATGGTGAGGAATCTTGAAGTCATTAGGACATGTCCGTCAATGTGCATATAAAACAAATATGTGGAACTGCTTTCTTCCATTTACACAATAGTTCTAAAATATCTCTCAACCGGTTGTGGCAGATGCATACCTCTTCTTCAGCCTGGTTCTGCTAGAGGTTTTGCACTATTAAGAGGGATTTTCTCCTTCCCATTGCCACCACCAAAGTGCTTGCTCATGAAGGGCTGTTTGATTGTTAGGGTTTCTCTGTAATATTAAGCACCTTGAGGCAGCTGTTGGTGATTATTTGGTACTATATTAATAAAACTGAACTGAAAAATTCAAACAGTGGATAAGGTTGAATCGAGTTGAAAAGAGGGTTTTCAGGAAATGCTATTCAATGTTCAGTGTCTATGCCATATGTAAGAACAAGACTGACACTGTGGTCAAAGTGGTGCGTTAAGTCTAGTTAAGTGTCTATTTACAGTGAACATTGACATATATACACAGTAGTGACAGGGGGAAAAGACAAGGCTCCAGGGAGAAAGGAGTCCAGAAATCCATAACACTTCAAACACTCCACACTCACTCAGATCAGGCAGGCTCACCAAACACTCCGGGGAGAGGAATCCAGGGAAGATCTGTACAGGGAGATAAACAGGAGACAATTTAATCATTGTTCTTCTCCCTGCAACCTAAGCAGCCAGGGCTTTACCAACTGAGTAGTTCAACCTTCCAGGGAAGGATGCCAGCCTGCCACTACCTCAAGTAGCGGCCACAATTGGGATCATTATAGGCAGGTGCATTGATTACCAATGGTGTGTAGCTGTGGAACCAGAAACCCTGGGCCCCCTTTCCCTGGCGGGTCGCGGAGTATGGGGGTGCCTACTGGGGTCAGCGGGGGAGCTGGCCCCAGGG
>NW_024584765.1:11676-12874 GCF_018398535.1 Haplochromis burtoni
CAAAAAAAAAAAAAAAAGGAACCAGAAACCCTGAAAGGGTCCTGCCCATAAATTAATATAATCATTCTGCTGTAACCAGGTTTCTATAATGCAGAGTAAATCAGTTTGTTGATCAATTATTTTTTCACATACTAACAGGGATGTAGAAGAGAGAGACCTAATGTTTAATAATCCACATTTCACTGTTTTACTCTTTGATGTAGTTGTGGATACTATATTGTTTTTTCTTCGTGATTTTTCATATGCTTAAATAATTTTTTGCTGGTTTTTAGTTTGTTTTTGTTGGTCTGGGAGAAGACACAATCTCTATAGATCGTTACATTTTTGGGGGGTGTTAATAGATTTGACCAGATTTCTAGAAATGAGAGCTGCTGCATTAAAACTCACCTAAAAGATCAGGATTTTACAAGTTTCCCAATTATCTGTAAAGCCCACATCCTTTTTGGACACCACTCATACAGCCAGCAATTTAAGGAGAACATGTGGCTAATCATGTCACTCCTGGTCCGATTGGGGATGGGACATGAGAAAACTTTTAATCTGTCAACATATCAGCAGATTAAAAGTGTGGCAACACTAAATATTTGTGCTTAAGAATAAGTACAACCTTAGGCCCATGAATATTCATTCACAGCTCTCATGTCTTAGTTCAGTTTTAGCTGATTAAACCACCAACAGTTGTGACAAAGCATATTGTTTCTGCTGCCTTGCTCAAGACTTGTGCTGGGAAGTTATGAATGGTGGAGAGTTTCCTCATTAGTGTGGGTTTAAAAAAATGCATTAAATAAACAGCTAAAATCAGATGTTATCTAAAATGCTATTTTTATTATTTTGTGTATATATAAAATAGAGTTTCTACTTTTCTTGTTTTCTAAAGCTCTCCAAGTTCATCGAAAGTCTAAATAAAAATGCTTTGTTTGTGTTTCTGTTCAGTTTTAGATGGTGAGTAGGTTTGTTCATGGGGCAGAAATATTTCATTTAACCTGTTGTGTGGGCAATACTGTATTAAAGCCATATTTCGCATCAAACATGGCAGATATATTGCATGTCTTAAACAATATGAACTATGTGTTAAGAAATAAATTGCTTACACTAGTAGAATTCTTATAGGAACACTTCAATCCAGACCCCCATGATCATTAATTAATGAAAGACCAAGACAGACTTTTAATTCATTTGAAAGCCTGATGCTTAGCCT
>NW_024584766.1:0-1438 GCF_018398535.1 Haplochromis burtoni
TTTGCAATTTATGTAATTACTATGCACTTAATGAATACATATTATTAAAATCTGGGCTATAATGGTTGTATTGATGTATAGCAACTTGAAATGCTCCCAAAAATGGCTCCACAGCAGGTAAAAATATAATATAAGCTCTGGCGGACTTGGTTCTATGGTAGGTCTTAAAGGGTTAAGCCTTCAGTGATTCAGATTTACTTCCTGGAATTTACCATTAGAACAAATGGAATGAAGAAAACAGGGATTTGTTTCCACTTTGTGGTAGTGAATTCTTAAAGAAGTGTTCACAGCGGGCAGCACGGTATGTTGTGGTTGACAGCATAATTTGAAATCTTACATTTTCCCACTGGTTCACTCTGTTTATTGCAGGTGGTTCTTGTGCTCTGCAAAAGCCAACAAAGCAGCCAACACCTCTCTGAGATTTACAAACCTGCTGAAAAAACCCACACATGCCTAAAAGACAATCTAAAGCTGAATAAGTCCGTCCACCTTAGCTTTCATGACATGATTCATTTTATCTAAGGAATCGTACAGATGATGACTAATTCCTTTTATCTTCTTCCTTCCAACATTATAGGGCTTTGGAGTCGACGTCACGCCGCAATGTATTGTGGGAGCACGGCGCCATTTTCCAGGTCCAAAAATCAAAACAAACACACTGTCTTGGAACGACGACGACAAGAAACATGCTTAAAAGCAGCTGAAAAGAAAACGGACGGTATAGAGACCGATTGCGTCCAAAGGCGAAGCAGCGGTACTTGCAGATGCACATGCAGGAAATGTGGACCCGTATGAAATACGGCCGTGGAGTAGAAACCCTGAAGACCTACCGCTATTGACGTAGCCTGATATATTTTCGTACCTTGTCTGTGGAGTCAGTGTGTACAAGTCGTCATTCAAACAAAGGTAAGTCAGCTTGAGTGAAGCCAACAGAACCACATCATTCGCGAAAAACAGAGATGAGAATCTGAGGCCACCGAAGTGAAAGTCCTCCGCCACTTGGCTGCGCCTAGAAATCCTGTCCATAAAAATTATGAACAGAATCGGTGACAAAGGGCAGGCCTGGCGGAGCCCATCACCCACCGGGAACGAGTCCGACTTATAGCCGGCAATGCGAACCAATCTCTTGCAACGGTTGTATAGGGATCGAATGGCCTGTAGCAATGGGCCAGACACCCCATACCTCCGCAGCACCTCCCACAGGACACCCTGAGGGACACGGTCGAATGCCTTCTCCAAGTCCACAAAACACATGTAGACTGGTTGGGCAAACTCCCATGCACCCTCAAGTATCCTTGAGAGGATAAAGAGCTGGTCCAGTGTCCGCGACCAGGACAAAAACTGCATTTTTCCTCCTGTATCCGAGGTTCGACTAGCGGACGAACTCTCCTTTCCAGCACCCTGGCATAGACTTTCCCAGGGAGGCTGAGGAGTGTGA
>NW_024584766.1:3156-7364 GCF_018398535.1 Haplochromis burtoni
ACCAGATGCTCGCCCTCGGGCACCCTCCCTGGGCCTGGCTCCAGAGCGGGGCCCCGGTAACCCTATCCTGGGCAGGGTAAACTGTTCCCTCGATTTTTTTCCTTCATAAGGGTCTTCTGATTCGCTCTTTGTCTGGTCTCTCACCCAGGACCAATTTGCCATGGGTGACCCTACCAGGGGGCAAAAGCCCCCAGACAACATAGCCCCTGGGATCCCTTGGACACACAAACCATGTGTGAACACTCGTGTGCATACCTGTGTGCCACACTTCCTGCCATCAGCCACTGGCAGGCAGTGTGGTGGGAGGAAGTAGGCCCCCACACCTGGGGGGTGTTAGAGTGAATTGTTAAATGTTGTCAATTTTTGTGCTTACAATTGTGGATCTTGTTTCAAAATACATGATCAAAGACATTCTTTAGTTTGTATTCTCCTCCCCGGCCTGTTAAATGGTAGGGGAGTCAATTGGTTATAGTATTTAACTGCAGGCACATCCTATGTGAAGTAGGGGTGGGTTTTTATAATTGATTTATCGATTAAAATCGATTCTGGCTTGGATAACGTAAAATCGATTCATTAAAATCCTGAATCGATTTTTTAATATAAATTTATTTTGCCCGAAATGCCAGAATCTCTGGTGAAATCTCACAAAATTTCAACAACCACCAAACAGCTAAGACAGTAAATGAGAGCAGGAACACGGATTCTGCACAAAGACAAAACCCGCAGGTCAGAAACAGTTAGATGTCGCCTTTCTCACAGTCGGGGCTGAAAGCCGACAGCTCGCTGATTCTGATCTGTCGGCGGGTCCGTGCTTTGTGTTCCCTTTATGAGCTGATTCTAAAGCTGTTAGTTTTATCTCTCTCCAAACAATATTGACCGAACCAGCAGCAAAAGAAGATCCAAACTATGCTTCACATAAACATCGTCATGTATTCACTCTTACTTTTACTGTTTTGCTTCGACCACGATGCACAGCTCTCTCTCTCTCTCTCTCTGTACTTCAAGAACAGTTTCCCGTCTAAAAATCTGTTTTCTTCATTATTCGCTTGCTTGTTACGCACAAGTCTACCGTTGTTTACAGCGCTGTCGGCCGACGTTTTTTTTTCTTTTCGTTTTATATACTTCCGAAAAGAAAACCTAATTTCTGCCGTTCAATACAGAACAAATTTAAACTTTTTAAAATTACGCAAAATGCAAAACGCTTAGCCGTGTCTCTAATAAAACCGCTGTAACTTCAGAGGTAATGTTCATGTGTTGATTAATGGTTTTCTTTCGTTTTTGATCTACTGCAGAAGATTTTTATAAAATCACAGGCCAGGAAAGTCGCCTTCATGTTTTTCTGTGTTTTATCCTCAGCTACTTTGACACAAAGGCATCTGCTGTGATGCTTACACCTTTGATAAAGTCTTGCGTGTGTCAGCTTCCTTTTTATAGATACAAAAATATGTAAATGTACTGATCTGAATTATAATATTTCTGGCTTTCCCAGATTCAAATCGAATTGAATCGAATCAAATCGAATTAAATTGAATCGTGGATCGAATCGATTCGGGACCTTGTGAATCGGAATTGAATCGATTCTAGAAATCAGTGACGATACCCAACCCTAATGTGAAGGTTCTCTGTCCTTATTTAGTGAGGATGTTCACTTCTTGCCATTTATGGCCTTACCTGTGTTTGTGTATGGTGAACCATTACAGGAACTGAGCCGTATACAAGGTGAGGGGAGAGGAACTTTTTTTTATGACCAAGGATGTTGTTAAAACAGTTGTAACCAGAAAGTCACGCACACAGAAAGACACTCACTCACGTGCACACACACACCCACACACACACAGGCTCACACATGCATACACACACAGCGCTTTTAACTTTTACGACACACCACATGGGGTTTACAATGGGTGATGTGTCATTTCAATAAAAAGGCTGCAAGCGGAGGCTGGGGTCGGAGTCGTCTTAGGTCGAGGGCAGAGTGCTAGGTCTTGATGCAGTGTTTTGATTTTGCTACGCGTACCTACAATGCAATGCGCGAAAGTCACATGACATCCTATGACATCCCCCTCCTCCAACCCCTCTGTCAACACAGTGGACCAGGAAGGAAGAGGTGTACTGGTGTCTGGTGAGGAACTTTGACACCTGGAGTCACACAAACCACCTACAACTCAACACCTCAAAGACCAAGGAAATGGTTGTGGACTTCGGGAGGTCCAGACCAGGTCCACTGCCAGTTCAGATAAAGGGAGAGGAGGTGGAGGTGGTCAACGCATACAAGTACCTCGGGCTGTGGGTGGACAACAAACTGGACTGTTCACGCAACACGCAGCACCTGTATAAAAAAGGCCAAAGCAGACTGTACTTCCTCAGGAGGCTGAGGTCTTTTAACATCTGCAGGAAGCTCCTGAGGATGTTTTACCAGTCGGTGGTTGCCGGAGTACTATTCTTTGCTGTGTTGTGCTGGGGGAGCAGCACAGCAAAGAAGGACTCATCCAGACTGGAAAAACTAGTCAGGAAGGCTGGCTCTGTGGTTGGCATGAAGTTGGACACTCTGGTGACAGTGGCAGAGAAAAGAACAAGAAACTCCTGGACATTAAGGACAATGCTGGGCATCCTCTGCACATGGTCATAAATAACCAGAGGAACCTATTCAGTGACAGGTTGCTTCTCCTAAAATCAAGAACCAACAGACTTAAGAACTCCTTTGTCCCACACGCTATCAAACTGTTTAACTACTTGTTTGAGGGGAGAGGGAGGAGAAACAGGAGGACAAAGGAGGGTGGGAACAACTGAGCTGTAGTGCTTTTTTTTCCACTGTGCAATATTTGTAATATTTTTTTATATTCAACTGTGCAATAATCCCTGTGTAATAGACTCACTAAAATGTGCAATAAATAAATAAAGTTTCATCTAATCCTGTCAATATTATCTCAGATATCATTGTAATGTTTCTGTCAATACTTTTCCCCAGTAAGTTATCAGTCCTGCTTGCACTGAAATCCTTTTTTAATCTACAACCCTTGTGTTACATTACTTTCTGGCACTACTCCATAACTTTTCTGAGCACTATTCCAACACATTATCTTCCATCATTTTAATTGGGTCCCTTTGTCAGTTTTGTGGCCAAATTGAGTCCCAAAGTTTGCAAAACTGCAGTTAACAGTTAATCATCTTGACACGTTTGTCTTGTTTTGTTGCCAGAAGTAGGCTACTATATTTGATAAGGAAAGGTTTCGTCGACTTTGGGCAAGTGAGAAAACATAATCCCAGGTGCATCCTCAGCAGGGTCAGGGTTGTTCACCACAGGGCCGTGCAGAGATGTTTTAAGGGGTGGGTGCTCAATGTTAAAAAGGGGCACATAGAACCCGGCTGAAGAACAACAACCCACATTCTTTAAGAATCTAATCCAATATGGAATCACATCATACTATATAACTCTCTTATCACGGTGTTTACCTGATGGGGTACAATGTAGCTGTTGCTGCTGCTCCTACTGCTGATAGTGCTGGGTGGCAGGGCTGTGATGATCTGAGACTGCAGACTTAAAAGTCAAAAAGAGTGACAGTAGTCAAAGTAATCTTTATTGTCGTCTCTGCTATATACAGTACAGTATATAGAGAGATGAGACGACGAGGTTCCAGTTCCATTCAGTGCAAAAAAACCACAATAACTATGGGAAGAGTGAGAAATAAATATTAGGGTAAAGGGAGTAAGTATACACTTGAAAGTAAAAAGGATCAATAACAGTCTAAATTTACAACTCACAATTGAGATTTAAAGTGACCTTGAAGTGGTTTAGAATGACTAACGTAGCAGCTTTACAGTTTACAGTATGAGTGAGTGACCTTGAGTGATATAAAGTAACCAACATGAGCAGGATTCCTGAGAGTAGGACTGTCCATAAAGCAGCATCATCATGTTTACAAAGGCAGTGGTATGTGTAGTGATATAGAGTCAGTTAATGGATTGTTTGTGTGTGTGTGTGTGTGTGTGTGTGTGTGTCACCTGACTCTCAGCACAGTGAAGGATCCGTCCTTCATGCCCAGAGCCAGCTGGGATCCGTCCACGCTGAACGCCACACTGCGCACCGCCTCCTCCATGTTACAGCGAGCGATGAGGGCGTGATCCACCAGACTCCACAACCTGACACACACACACACACACACACACACACACACACACACACACACACACACACACACACACACACA